>NW_020925080.1:0-327 GCF_003984885.1 Neopelma chrysocephalum
CAAACACACCAGAAAACCTGCAGCTAGGAGGACAAAACCTTCTCTTCTTTTAGAACTGATGTTGAAGTCTGTCCTGACTTTGAAGCTAAAGAATGTCTGCTTGTGAACATAGGAAGAGTTTTAGGGGTTCTGGATGTGCCACAGCTCTTGTTATTTTGGTCTTTTAAAGCTTGAGGTTAATCCAGACTTGCATCTGCATGACTGGCATGTGTTGGGGGCACAGCTGGAACCGTTTCTGCTGTCGGCTCCCTAGGAAGGAGACACCATCAACCTGGAGACAAGTTGTTTCCTTCAAGGCACTGCTTTTTGTGCTGACACATTGTTGCA
>NW_020925081.1:0-1238 GCF_003984885.1 Neopelma chrysocephalum
AGAGTCACAGAATATGCTGAGTTGGAAGGGACCCAAAAGGATCATTGAGTCCAACTCTTAGCCCTGCACAGGACCATCCCCAAGAGTCACACCATGCGCCTAAGAGTATTGTCCAAATGCTTCTTGAACTCTGGCAGGCTTGGTGCTGTGACCCCTTCCCTGGGGAGCCTGTTCCAGCACCCAACCACCCTCTGGGTGAAGAACCTCTTTCCAATATCCAACCTAAAGCTCCCCTGACACAACTTCAGGCCATTCCCTTGGGTCCTGTCACTGGTTACCACACAGAAGAGATCAGTGCCTGCCCTTCGTCTTCCCCTCACAAGGAAGTTGTAGACTGCAATGAGGTCTCCCCTCAGACTCCTCCAGGCTGAACAGACCAAGTGACCTCAGCCACTCCCCCTCATATGGCTCTCCTCTAGATCCTTCAGCATTCTCATTGCCCTCCTTTGGACACTCCCTAATAGCTTAATATTTTTCTTAGATTGTGGTGCCCAAAATTGCCACAATATTCCAGGTGAGGCCACCCCTGTGCAGAGCAGAGCAGGACAACCCCCTCCCGCTACCTGCTGGTGATGCTTTGCCTGATGCCCCCCAGGACACGGTTGGGCCTCCTGGCTGCCAGGGCACTGCTGACTCATATTCAACTTGCCATCGACCAGGACCCCCAAGTCCCTTTCCATGGCACTGCTTTCCAGCATCTCATTGCCCAGGGTGTATGTACCTCTGGGGTTGCCCTGTCCCAGGTGCAGAATCCAGCACCTCCCCTTGTTGAACTTCATATGGTCGGTGGTTGCCCAGCCCTCTAATTTGTTGTGGTCTCTCTGTGGGGCCTCCCTGCCTTTGAGGGAGTCAAACAGCTCCTCCCAGTTTTGTGTCATCTGCAAACTTGCTTAGTATCCCTTCCAGTCTTGCACCCAAGTCATTCATTTGAAGAGCACGGGGCCTAAGATGGAGCCCTGCAGAACTTCACTAGTGACAAGTTGCCAGTATGATGTTGCCCCATTCACTATTACCCTCTGTGCTCGACCCATGAGCCAATTGCTCACCCACCACATGATGTATTTATCCAGCTGTGGACTGGACATTTTGTCCAGAAGGATCCTGTGAGAGGCAGTATTGAAAGCTTTACTGAAATCCCAAAAAATTCCATCAGCTGGCTTCACTTGATCAGCTATGTAGGTTACCTTGTCATAAAGGGAAATCAGGTTTGATGAGCAGGACTTTCCTCTCATGAAGCC
>NW_020925082.1:0-4716 GCF_003984885.1 Neopelma chrysocephalum
GCGCCCACCACCCCGCGCCCAGCGCGGCCCGCCTTCCCCCCCCCTCGCTGCCGGGCGGCCCCGGCCCTCGGCGGCGGCGGCGGCGGCGGCGCTGCTGCTGACAGCCCGCCCGGAGCGCCCCGGGGGCGGCCGCGGCCACCATGTCGTCCCCCAGCCCGGGCAAGAGGCGGATGGACACCGACGTGGTCAAGCTGTATCCTTGCCTGTGCCCTCTCGCCTCGCCAAAAAGACGGGAGGGGCTTGGAGGGAGGGAGGGGGGAAAGGTCCGGGGGGGGTCACCCCCAAACCCCCTCCCGACGCCCCATCGGGGTGTCCCCGCTGTGTGTGGGGTCACAGGAGAGGCCTCACCCCTCACACCCCAATCTTAGATTTGGGGTTTAACCCCCTCTCCCCGTGCCCTGACAGAGGGGGGGGGGTGTCCCCGAACTCCCCCCCCCGGGGGTGGTCGCGGGGGTCCCGCTGTTCGCCCCGGGCAGGGCGAGGGGAGGCCCAGGCGGCGACCGCGGCCCCGGGAAAGCTTTGGGCACCGGGGGGGGAAAACGGGCATTAATTATTATTATTATTTGCCCCCCTCGCCTCCCGCAGCCCCCGAGCCCTAATTTAGGGGGGGCTCTCCCTCTCCTGCATCGCGGCCCCATCGCGTCTCTCCCCCCAGGGGTTTATGTAACCTCCAGCTCCGCTCGGCCTTTTATTATTATTATTCCCATTTTTCAACCCCTTTTCTCTTATCTGTTGATATTATTTTTTTTTTCCTCCTTGTTTTTCCTCCCCGGCCCTTTTCACCCCTCCGGGGCGGTGAATCCCTTTTTTCTCTCTTTCTCTCTTTCTCCCGTCTGGGGAGTGGGTGGCGTTGAAAAATAATCGCCGGGAATTCGGTGCTAGGGCTTGTTTTATTAATAGTTTTTTTTGTTTACAAGGTGGCGGCGGGGGAAAAAGGGGCTTGGGAATGACAAGAGTGGATGAAACGGGGTTGGGTTTTTTTTGGGAAGGTGGTGGTGGTGGTGGGGATATTCCCATATTCCCGACCTCTCCCCGGCAGCGGGATTTGGGGGTTTTTGGTCGTCGGGAAACGGGGCTGGTTTAGTTCCCAGGGAGAGAGAGATAAACAAACTTCCTTGGATTCGGTGGTGTTTTTTTGGGAAGGGGGGGGGAGGGAGGGAGGAGCAGCAGCTCCTGTTTGTGGCTTATCGAAGGAAACTTGTGCGTGACGTTTCTCCCTCCCCCTCCTTCCCCCCCCCCCCCCCTTCCCCAAAAAAAAAAAAAAAAAAAAAAACAACCAAAAAAGCCGCTCTCGGGGTGGTTTTTTCGGCCTGTTTTGAAGCAAATAGGAAATGACTCCTGGTCGGTGCCGCTCGAATCGGGGCTATTTTTATCCGGGGGTTTAAAGTTACACGGGTCAGGCTCCGCCGAACGCCCGCTCGGGGATCGATGGTTTAAAATCGCACCGGGAGGCGATTCCAGGGATCAAACCAACCTTCCCAGGGATCAAACCAACCTTCCCTCGGGATCCCCTTGCCCGGAGAAAGGGGGGTCGAGCCCCGACCTTCTCCCCGAGCTTCCCTTTCCCCTCCCCCTCTCTCTCTTTTTTTTGTTTTTTCCCCTTTTTTCCTTTTTTTGTTCAGCATTTTGGGAGACAAAGAGCAGGGTTTTTTTTTTCTCCCCCCCGGTGCCTCCGCTGGGTGTTTGGGTAGAAATCCCTGGATATATCCGCGATTCCTCGCGGTGCTTTGCTCTTCCCACCCCTCCTCCGCTGACAAAAGGATCCTTCCCACCCCCCTTCTCCAAAAACAAGGCGCAGCATTCCCTGTTTTCCGAGGGGTGAGGGGTTGGAGCAGCCGGGCTCCTGCGGACAACAAACTTAGGAAGTTGGATGTGTCAGATGACTCCTCTCCACTCCTCCCTCCCTCCCTCTCTCCTCCCTCCCTCCCTTTCCCAACCTTTTTTTTGTTTGCCTGCCTGACTCGCCCGCAGCTTCTCCAGGCCCCGGCTCCGCCGCTTCCCCTCGGGAATCTCCCTCCCTGGAATCTGGGATCCCTTTGACCCTTGGGGAAGGGATTCATCTGAAGGAATGTCCCCGAGGCGGCTCCTCCCGGATTTTCCGGGGGGGTTTTTTCTTGTTCCCCGCGGAGCTTTTTGTTACGGGGGTTTTTTCCTCCTCCCCCTTCCTCCTTTTTTTTTTTTTTTCCACGACGTTTTCCTCTTTTCATCCCTCTCCCCGCGTCTCCAGCGGGGGGGGATAATAATGGGATGATGGATCGATGGGATTTACGGCCCCCTTTTTCCAGAGGGGGAATAACGCTCTGCCTTTCCCAGCTCTCTGACAGCTTCGGGAGCTCCTTCTCCCCGTTCCCATTTTCAATCCCGACACGTCCCCGGGTCCTTTTGTGGCTCCCTCTTTGTGAGCGGGGAAGGGGAGAGGTCCCCGTTCCCTGGGAGGGGGCAGAGCTGGGGTTTGTTGAGCCGGGCTTTGCTAATCCGGGCTTTACTAATCCAGACCCGGCGTTCCTGAGCCCCTCATCCTGGGAAAAGGGGGAGCCTTCCCGTTTTTTTTTTTGGGGGGGGGATTCCCGGCTGAGCCGCGTCCCCCCAGAGCAGGGGAGGGAGTCAGGAATGCGGGAATAACGCCGGGAATAACGCCGGGAATGTTCCGCGCCCCCCAAACCCCCCTTTGGACGCGCTTCCCTTTGGGCTCCCGTTATCCCTGCGGGAATCGCTTTGGCGTATCCCAGGCCTCTCCAAGCTTCCCGGAAAAGCCGGGATAAGGGTTCCCCTTTCCCTTTAGGCCCGAGGGGCGGCCTGGCAGCGGTGTTTTGCAGGGCAGAGGCCCCGGAGCAGCGCTCCCAACTCCACCGATTGGCTGCTCTGTTACTACCCGGAAACCAAACCCGGGGCGGAGCGAGCGGAGCTCCTGGGGCTGCTCCAACCTGGGGCTTTTTTACACCCCCAAACCCTTCCCCGAATCCCCCAAACCCTTCCCCGAACCCCCCAAACCCCCTCCCCCGCCCCCCCCCCCCCCAGCTCGTTGTTCCCCTTCCCTTCTTTGCCGGCTTCCTTTTCCCTCCTTCCCCGCTGGAATTTTTTGCTCCCTGCGCTCCGTTTTTTTTAAGAGGGAAGTTGTGGCCCCCGTTTTGTTCCCGAAAGGAATTCCCAGCTCTGCCCGGAACACCCCTCTGCTAATTTTAGGCCCGGGCCTAAAAAGTCAAGGAGAATAAAGGTCCAAAGCTGCGGGGTTTGGTTTTGTAATCGTTCCCCACCCCCCCTTCTCCCGTGTTTGCCGGGGGAGGGCAGAGTTTAACTTTGGGATAAATCCCTGTTCCAGGCTCACATCCCGCCCCGGAGCCCTTCCAGGGGCCGCTTGAGCAACGGGAATTCGGGATCACGTGGCCCCCGGCACTGGGAGGGTTTGTTTGGGCAGGGCTTGGTTGGTGCTGGATTTTATAAAACTCGGGAAGTTTTTCTGGGAAGCTTTGCCAGGGGGCAGAGCGAGGATGTCGGGATTTCGGGATATCGGGATTTCGGGATCGCTCCCGCTCTGCGTCGCTATTCCAGGGGGAACCAAGTGGGGATGCTTCCAAACGCCCCAGGATGTGGCAAAAACCCCTTTCCAGGACTGGGGGATCCCCCCTCTGTGTTCCCAGATCCACCAGGAATGCTGGCACAGGTCGGGGCTCGATCCCTAAATCCAGGGAAACGTGACTTGGGAGAACTTTAAACCCCCAAATCTCTTCCCAACCCACGGAAACTGGACCCAAAAATCAGCTTTGCTGCCCAAATGACAACTTCCAAGGGTATCCCTGCTGCTCCTGCAGTGGAATTCCGTGTCTGTGGCAGTGGCTGGGTGGGTTTTATCCCGGAAAATCGACCGGAATTCCGAGTTTTCTCTCCTATTTTCACCTTGTCTGTTGGATCGTGGAGGATATTTGAGCTCAGGCCTGGAATCCCGGGGAGCTGGATCCTGGAATCCACCTGCTCCAGCGTGGAATTGCGGGGATAAAATTGGGAATTCTGGATTGGGTCAGGAATTCCTGTTGTAGCTGGACATCCTGGCCCTGCCTAAAATAAGGAAAACAGGGAAAAATCCAAGGAAAATCAACTCTTTGTTCTGCTCTGCTTTTGGGGGGGTTTTCACTCTTTCCTCGCCTCATTCCCGGACCCGGAGCGGTGATTTTGGAATTCATTTTGGATTTTGGGAAAACGGCATTCCCTGCTCCCCTGGGGGTGTTCCTGAGGGGTTTTCCAGGGAAGCTGGGCCTGGATCCGTGGCAGGGGGTTGTTTGGAAGCGTCGCCACGACTCTGTTTCGATCCCAGGGAGCCTTTGGGAAGCGATTCCCGCGTTCCCAATGTTCCTCAGGAGCAGCCAAATCCCATCGGCTCGGAGAATTCCCAATCCTGCCAAACCCTGGCAGGGCTGGAGAGCTGGGATTGAGGCAGGAGGTGTTCGTTTGCCAGGGAAAAGTGACGTTTTTTGGGGAATTCCAGCCAGGGAAGGATGTTCTTGATGGGATTTGTGTGTTTTGGGGGTTTTGTTGTTTTAAATCTCAGGAGGTCGTTGGGCCCTCGTGATTCCTGGGAAATTGGAGGATGGGATCCATGCTCTGGTGGGGAGCAGCTCTGCTCCCTCAGAGCATCCAATAATTCCTCCTTCAGGCACATCCCAGATTCCTGTCCCAGCCAGGATTCCCGGGAAAGGGAGTGCAGACACTCTGGGAGCTCAG
>NW_020925082.1:4726-6030 GCF_003984885.1 Neopelma chrysocephalum
CATGGAATGCTGAGGACAGGGGTCCCTCATTCCAAAGGGATCCCTGTGCTGTATCCCATGGGAAGTGAGAGCAAATCCAGGCTCCTGACAGGCTTTTTTCCCTGTTTTCTTTAGAATTTTTTCCCCTTCCCTGGAGTCAGAGCAGCAGGAATTGGGCTGTTGGGAAGGGAAGGAGCTATCCCGGGATAACTGAGTATTCCCAGCCCCTCCTGCTCCTCGGTGCCCTCCTTAATCCAAGCTTTATCCCGAGCCTGACTGGGATACCCAGCACAGGTTGTTCAGGCAGGAGAGATCCCACGGGATGGAGCAGATTCCTGGGAAAACAGCTCCTGCTTTTGCTGCCTCCTTAACCCCGAGGCCATTCCAGGGGCTGGGATTTTCCTGCCCCTCCCGGCCTTTATTCCAACTGAGCCCCTGATCCCACCAGGATTATTTTGGGTGGGAGTTGTGGCTCTCCTGCTTTCCCTGCTCCCCTTCCCGTGGGCTCCATGGATTTCTGGAATGCCCTTTGTGTGTCCTCCCCACAGCAGGGCTCCCGTGACATCCCAGCCATTCCAGAGGGAGCCTGGATCCCACATCCCAGAGAAATCCAGGGGAATGGGCTCCCGTGACATCCCAGGGCATTCCAGAGGGAGCCTGGATCCCACATCCCAGGGGAATCCAGGGGAATCCAGGGGAATGGGCTCCCGTGACATCCCGGCCATTCCAGAGGTTGCCTGGCCCCCATTCCCAGGGGAATCCAGGGGAATCCCGGGGAATGGGCTCCCTTCCTTTGGGCACACTTGGATTTTTGCCCTTTTTTTCCTCTCCTTTCTTTTTCCCTTCCTTTCTTTTCCCTCCTTTCTTTTTTTACCTCATTTTTTTCCCTCTTGTTTTCCCCCTCCTTTCTTCTTTTCCCCTCTTTCTTCTTTTCCTCCCTTTCTTTTCTCCCCTTTCTTTTTTTCCCTTGTTTTTCCCCCCTCCTTTCTTCTTTTTCTTCCTTTCTTTTCTTCCCTTTCTTTTTTTCCCCCCTTTCTTTTCTTTCCTTCTTTCTTTTCTTCCCTCCTTTCTTTCCCCCCTTTCTTTTTTCCCTCCTTTCTTTTTTTCCCTCATTTTTCCCCCTCCTTTTCCCCCCTTCTTCTTTTTCCTCCTTTCTTTTCTCCCCTCCTTTCTTTTCTCCCCTTTCTTTTTTTCCTTGGTTTTTCCCCCTCCTTTTTTCCCCCTCCTTTCTTTTCTTCTCTCCTTTCCTTTCTTCCCTTTCTTCTTTCCCTCCCTTCTTCTTTTTCCTCCTTTCTTCTTTTCCCTCTTCTTTTCCCTCCTTTCTT
>NW_020925082.1:6130-8287 GCF_003984885.1 Neopelma chrysocephalum
TTCCCTCCTTTTTTCTCCCCTCCTTTTTTCCTCCCCTTTTTTCTTTTCCCTTTCTTTTCTCCCCTCCTTTCTTTTCTTCCCTTTCTTTTCTCCCCTCCTTTCTTCTTTTCCCTCCTTTCTTTTCCCCCCTTTCTTTTTTCCCCTCCTTTTCCCCCCCCCTTTCTTCCTTTTCCTCCTTTATTTTCTTCTCTCCTTTCCTTTCTTCCCTTTCTTTTCTCCCTCCTTTCTTCTTTCCCTCCTTTCTTATTTTCCTTCCTTTCTTTTATTCCTTCCTTTCTTTTATTCCCTTTCTTTTTCCCCCCTTTCTTTTTTCCCTCCTTTCTTTTTCCCACCTTTCTTCCCCCCTCCTTTCTTTTTTCCTCCTTTTTCCCCCCTCTTCTTTCCCTTTCTTTTCTTCCCTCCTTTCCTTTCTTCCCTTTCTTTTCTCCCCTGCTTTCTTTTTTCCCCTCCTTTTTTCTCCCCTCCTTTTTTCCTCTCCTTTCTTCTTTTCCCTTTCTTTTCTCCCCTCCTTTCTTTTCTTCCCTTCCTTTCCCTCCTTTCTTCCTTTCCCTCCTTTAAAACTGATCCTGCATCAAAATGATATTTTAAAACTGATCCTACACCAAAAATAATGTTTTAAAACTGATTCTACATCAAAATTATATTTTTAAACTGATCCTACACCATGTAGGTGTTTTAAAACTGGTTCTAAATCAAACTGATGTTTTAAACCTGATTTATTTGGGCAAAATCCTTCTTAATTCATCTTTTTTTTTTTTTATTGTTTTTTTATTTATTTCCCTGCTTTTCCTTCCCTTTCCCACCCTGAAATCCGGGAATGTGCTGCCCTGGAATGTGCCAAGTCTGGCTCCAAACCCTGCCCAGCCCCTCCTAAACTCAGTTTTAGGGACTCAGTGGGGAGGTTTTGACTCCTTGTGTGCGTCGGAATTCCGGGATTTGATCCCTGTGTTGGGACCTGGAGCTTTTCAAACACCGGCGCTCCAGGAAAAACCAGGATTTTCCATCCCTTCAGTGGGATGTGTTGGAAAACTCGGGATTAAGCCGAGCTTTGCCCGTTGTCCTGGTTTATTCCCAGCAGGAAAGGGGGGTTTGGGAGGCTGGGAAGGGAATTCCAGGTGGTTTAGGAGAGTCCTGATGCTCCCGGTGCCTCTTCCCAATGTTTTGGGAGTGGATTTGGGGCCTTTTTCCTGGGAGTTTTCCTCTGGAGTGGGTTGGAAAAGTGGGAATGGTGTGGGAATACCACAGCACACCCGCTCCAGTGGGAGATTCCCTTGGAACCCTTGGAATTGGGGACCTTTAAGGTCCTTTCCAACCCAAACCATTCCATGATTCCGTAATTTCCGTGTCTTGTCGCGGCCGAAAATTCCAGCCCAGCGCCGATAAATACGGAATTCCAGGGAGTTTTTTGGGATTTTTGTCAGCTGGGACACAATGGGATTAATTCCAGGATCAGTTAATTCCATAATTAACCACAAAACACCACAATTGTGTTAATCTGGGTTTTTTTGGGAATCTGGGAATGTCTGAGTCCTTCAATTGTCCTCTGGGGCTTCCGGAGTTCCCAAATTCCAATGGAATGAGGCCGTTCCGGGATATTCTCTGTGTGATTCCCAGTTTTCCTTGGAAGGGAAGGAAGCTCGGAAGGCACAAGGAGCGAGGGTTGGGAAGGGGGAATTCCGGAATCATCCGTGGGTTGGGATTCCGGGAATCTGCTGCTGAGCATCCTGGGAAAAGGCTGCCTGGATGGGGCCGGAAATTCCAGCAGGAAATTCCCTGGAAGAGGATCCCGAGGGAGAAGTTGGGGAATATTCCCTGAGCTTTGGAAGCTGAGGGATGGATCGGGAGCGGAGCCTTTGCTCGGAGGTGGGAATTCCCAGTTCCAGGTCCCGCTCCAGGACTTTTCCAGGGGCACATTCCCGAGGCCAGGAAGTGGCTGGAGCTGCCCAACCCATCCCAGCCCATCCCAAGTATCCCGGAAGCCGCATCCCGGGATTTTTAGGTCAGGATTAGTCAGGCCCGGACTAAATTTAGCCCCTGAGCCAGAGCTGAGGCTTTGGGGCCAAATTCCTGCCTCATCCCTGGGGGTTTTTCCATGAGAATTCCAGGATTCTGGCCTTTATTTTCCCTTCCCTGATAATTCCCGGATTTTGACCTTTA
>NW_020925082.1:8297-8563 GCF_003984885.1 Neopelma chrysocephalum
TTTGGGATTGAAAGGTGTTTGTTCCTAAATCACTTGGGATTTTTAACCAGAGTCTGAAAGGTGTTTGTTCCCAAATCAGTTGGGATTTTTAACCAAGGTCTGAAAGGTTTTTATTCCTAAATTATTTGGGATTGAAAGGTGTTTGTTCCTAAATCACTTGGGATTGAAATATGTTTGTTCCTAAATCATTTGGGATTGGCAGGTGTTTGTTCCTAAATCAGTTTGGGATTTTTACCCAAACTGTGAAAGGTGTTTGTTCCCAAAGC
>NW_020925082.1:8637-9060 GCF_003984885.1 Neopelma chrysocephalum
TCCTCGGGATTCCTTCACTTAAAAATCCTTGGGATTCCCTCACTTAATAATCCTCAGGATCCTCTGTTTTAACAACCCTCAGAATTCCTGATTTTAACAATCCTCAGGATTCCCTTATTTTAACAACCCTCAGAATTCCTTATTTTAACAATCCTCGGGATTCCTTCACTCAAAATTCCTTGGGATTCCCTCACTTAATAATCCTCAGGATTCCTTTATTTTAACAAGCCTCAGAATTCCTGATTTTAACAATCCTCAGGATCCTTTATTTTAACAACCCTCAGGATTCCTTAATTTTAACAATCCTCAGGATCCTTTATTTTAACAACCCTCAGGATTCCTTAATTTTAACAATCCTCAGGATCCTTTAAGTGAGGGAATTCTGAGGGTTGTTAAAATAAAAATCCTTGGGATTCCTTCACT
>NW_020925083.1:0-2052 GCF_003984885.1 Neopelma chrysocephalum
TCTGCTCGGCCCCAGCACTGGCTGCTACCAACACCCCCGGCTGCCCCCGGCCCTGGGCAGCTCTGCTGCCACAGGCTGTGCCCTCACCGTGGCCCTGCAATGGCCCTGCCTGTCCCTCACCCGTGGCCCTGTCCCTTGGCTCTCTCTCTGCCAGTTGAGTGTGGGGCACACGGGCTGGGGGTCCCTCCCAAGCCCCCCGGGCAGCCGGCGTTGGCTGGGGGGATGTGAGGGCTGGGCCTGCTCAGCACAGCCCCGGCCTCGTGCCCAGCGCCTCTTTCCTGCCCCACACAAGAGCTTCTCGGCCCCCCCAGGGCTCCCCTGCTGCTGCCTCTGCTCCTGGCCCTGCCTTTGCTGCTCCCTTGGCTGGAGCAGCGGCTGCAGGGGGGGGATGGCAGCAGCTTCAGCTCCACGGCACTTCCTGGGGGGAGCTCAGCCCGGGGGGGACGGGCAGGGACCTGATGGGGATGGACAGGGGCCCAGCAGGGACAGCCAGGGCCTGCAGGGGAAGGCACAGGGACAACCTGGCCCCCCACACTGCCAGGGCTGTCTCTGCTCCTCTTTGCAGACACTCACAGCTTCACATCTTCCCCACCACAGGGCTCTCCTTCCTCAGCAGCACCTCTGACTTGCACTTATTCTCAGGCTCACCTCCACATCACTTCTCAGCCTCACCTCAGGGCCTGGGCTCAAGGACAGGAACCTGCACGGAGGGGACATGATGTGCAAGCTGAGGGCTGCCTGCTTGCACTGGCCTCTGGGCTTCTTTCTCCTTCTACAACCATACCACAACTTAGCCTGCTTTTCTAACACCACACATTTACAGACTAATCTTGCAGATAGATATGGACACACATCTCTATCACCCTGGGGATATAGCCGCAAGCATGTGCTGCCATAGGAATGGGAATCAGAGAATCACAGAATCAGCCCCGTTGGAAAAGACCTCCAAGATCATCAAGTCCAACCCTTGATCCAACCCCGCCGTGCTTCCCAGACCATGGCACTGAGGCCACATCCACTCTCACCTTCAACACCTCCAGGGACGCTGACTCCACCCCCTCCCTGCCCAGCCCATTCCAAGGCCTGATTACTCTCTCCGCAAAAAATTGCTTCCTAATATCCAACCTAAACCTCTCCTGGCACAGCTCAAGACCCAGCCCTCTTGTCCTACTGCTGCTTCCTGGCACAAGAGCCCCACCCCCACCTGGCTACAACCTCCTGGCAGGGAGCTGCAGAGAGTGATGGTTCATGCCGGGGACCTGAGGGAGCCTCTGCAATCCCATCCATGGGGCACAATCTCCTCTCCAGAGCTTGACTCACTGCAGACTTCGCAGAGAAATCTCTGCTCACAGCTGCATCCTGAGCCCAAAGTCAGTTTGTATCCCCAAGTGCTGATCCAATGGGTGCCCTGGGATTGGAGCCTGGGCTCTAATTAACCTCTCCTGTGCTGCCAAACAGCAGGAGATGTATGGTCAGGGGACAAACTCTGTGATCCCTGTCAGTGTCCATGGTCCCTGTCAGTGTCCCGCAGGGAAATTGGGAGGAGGAAATGAAGAAACCGGTTTGGAACTAAACTGGTGTTCAAGTGGGAAAAACCTCCTTCCATGGAAATAAAACTCAGACAGTTTTTCCTGGGCTGAACGAGCTCATTCAGGGATGAAGGACTGGGACTTCTGTGGACACTTGTGCTGGTTTCTTTGGACACTTGTGTTCCTTCAGAGAGCCCCTGGAAACACTCTGCTGTTCACTCCCAGGGCCACCAGTGCCTGGGTCCTGTCTGCAGCAGCAGATTGCAGTGGGACGGGAGAAATGCTTTTCTGAGCCTCTGGGCTGGACACAGGCACAGCCTGACCCTGAACCCAAGGGAAACAAAGACAAATTCCACGGCTTTAGCTGGACCAAGGCTGGGGGGTGTTTCCTGAGGGCAGCACTACACCAGACTTTTGTGTCTGTGTGTGTGAGACAGGCAGAAGCACAAATGCCTGCACAGCCCAGAGCAGTCAGTGTGGTGCTGGGCTTGCTGCTGCAGAGACCCCCAGGGAACAAACCCAG
>NW_020925084.1:0-5430 GCF_003984885.1 Neopelma chrysocephalum
GGAGAGTCAGGTCCCTCCTTCTGGGGAATAAGGGCCGTCGTTCGCAGGCCGGCATCCTTGCCGGGGTCCAAAATCGGATACGGTTGAGGATTCCTCCCAGACCGGAGGCGCCGGGGCCAGGAGCCTGGGCTGAGCGCGTATAGCCGAGCGAGGCGCACAAAGGGCAGGCGAGAGCCGGAGGGTCAGGCCCCTCCTTCTGGGCAAAGAGGGCCGTCGTTCGCGGGCCGGCGTCCTTGCCGGGGTCCAAAATCGGATACGGTTGAGGATTCCTCCCAGACCGGAGGCGCCGGGGCTTGGAACCCCGTCTTCGCTCGTAGAGCCGAGCGAGGCGCACAAAGGGCAGGCGAGAGCCAAAGGGTCAGGCCCCTCCTTCTGGACAAAAAGGACCGTCGTTTGTGGGCAGGCACCTTGGGCGACCCGGGGCTGGCCGGGGTCCAAAATCGGATACCGTCGAGGATTCCTCCCAGACCGGACGCGAGGGGGCCGGGATCCCCAGCTGCAGGTGTAGAACCGAGCGAAGCGCACAAAGGTCAGGCGAGAGCCAAAGGGTCAGGCCCCTCCTTCTGGGTAAAATGGGCCGTCGTTCGCGGGCCGGCGCGCCTGTCAGGGTGTAAAATTGGATACGGTCGAGGATTCCTCTGTGGCTGGAAGTGCCGGGGCCGAGAGCCCCGTCTGCGCGCGTAGAGCCAAGCGAGGCGCACAAAGGGTAGGTGAGAGCCGGAGGGTCAGGCCCCTCCTTCGGGGCAAAAAGGGCCATCGTTCACGGACCGTTGTGCCAGCCGTCCGGGGGCTATAATTGCATATGGTCGAGGATTCCTCCCAGACTGGAGGCGCGGGGGCCGGAAGCCCCGTCTGCGCGCGTAGAGCCGAGCGAGGTGCACAAAGAGCAGGCGATAACCAAATGGTCAGGCCCGTCCTTCTGGGCAAAAAGGGCCATCGTTTGCGGGTAGGCTTCTTGGGCGGCCCGGGGTTTCCCGGGATCCAAAATCGGATATGGCCGAGCATTCCTCCCAGACCGGAGGCGAGGGGGCCGGCATCCCCAGCTGCGTGTGTAGAGTCAAGCGAGGCGCACAAAGGGCAGGCAAGAGAAGGAGGGTCAGGCCCCTCCTTCTGGGCAAAAAGGGCCGTCGTTCGCAGGCCGGCACGCCGGCCAGGGTCCAAAATCGGATACGGTCGAGCATTCCGCCCAGACCGGAGGCACCGGGCCCGGGTGCCCCGGCTGGGCGCGTAGAGCTTAGCGAGGTGCACAAAGGGCAGGCGAGAGCCAGAGGGTCAGGCCCCTCCTTCTGGGCAAAAACGGTCGTCGTTCGCTGGCCGGTCCGCCGCCCGTCCTGGAGCCGGCCTGAGGCCAAAATCGGATACGGTTGAGGATTCCTCCCAGACCAGAGGCGCTGGGGCCGGGAGCCCCGACTGCGCGAGTAGGGCCGAGCGAGGCTTACAAAGTGCTGGGTTAGGGTTAGGGTTAGGGTTAGTGTTAGGGTTAGGGTTTGGGTTAGGGTTAGGGTTAGGTTTAGATTTAGGGTTAGGGTTCGGTTTAGGTTTAGGGTTAGGGTTTGGGTTAGGGTTTGGGTTTAGGCTTAGGCTTAGACTTAGGGTTAGGGTTAGGTTTAGGATCAGGGTTAGGCTTAGCGTTCGGGTTAGGCTTAGGGTTCGGGTTAGGGTTCGGGTTCAGGTTCGGGTTAGGGTTCGGGTTAGGCTTAGGATTCCGGTTAGGGTTAGGGTTTGGGTTAGGGATAGGGTTAGGGTTAGGTTTTATTGAGCTTGCCAACTTCACACACAACACAAACATATTCTTACAACAACCCCCAGGAATCCAAGCACCTGCACATAATCAAACCGTCTTAACCTTGTACTCCCTGCAACCCAAGGCCGTGTCCATGGAAACCATCTAACCAGCTCCACTGCTCCCATGGAACACGACCTAACTTTTGCACTACCTCAAACTTTAATTGTGGGGCTACAACTTCACCCCACAAGCGCACAAAGGGCAGGCGAGAGCCAAAGGGTCAGGCACTCCCTTCTGGGCAAAAAGGGCCATCGTTCGCGGGCAGGCATCCTGTCGTCCCGGGGCCGGCTGAGGTCCAAAATCTGATACAGTCGAGGATTCCTCCAAGAACCAAGGCGCCGGGACCGGAACTTCCATCTGCACGCGTAGAGCCGAGCGAGGAGCACAAAGGGCAGGCGAGAGCCGGAGGGTCAAGCCCCCCCTCCTGGGCAAAAAGGGCCGTCGTTCGTGGGAAGGTGCCTTGGGCGGCCAGGGGCAGGCCGAGGTCAAAAATCGGATACAGTCGAGGATTGCTCCAAGAACCAAGGCACCGGGGCCGGGACTCTCCTCTGCGCGTGTGGAACGGAGCGAGGCGCAGAAAGGGCAGGCGAGAGCCGAAGAGTCCGGCCCCTCCTTCTAAGCAAAATGGGCCATCGTTCGCGGGCCAGCGCACCGGTTGGTGTCCAAAATTGGATACAGTCGAGCATTCACCCCAGACCGGAGTCGAAGGGGGCGGGAACCCCGGCTGCGCGCGTAGAGCCGAGCGAGGCGCACAAAGGGCAAGCGAGAGCCGGAGGGTCAGGCCCCTCCTTCTGGGCAAAAAGGGCCGCCATTCGTGGACCGGTGCACAGCTGGGGTCCAAAATCGGATACGGTCGAGGATTACTCCCAGACCGGAGGCGAGGGGGGCGGGAGCCCCAGCTGCACGCATAGAGTCGAGCGAGGTGCACAAAGGGCAGGCAAGAGCCGGAGTGTCAGGCTCATCCTTCTGGGTAAAAAGGCCCATCGTTTGCGGGCCGCTGCGCCAGTCGTCCGGAAAGTATAATTGCATACGGTTGAGGATTCCTCCCAGACAGGAGTCGCCGGGGCCAGGAGCCCTGGCTGCGCGTGTAGAGCCCAGCAAGGCGCAAAAAGGGCAGGCGAGAGCCGGAGGGTCCAGCTCCTTCTTCTGGGCAAAAAAGGCCGTCGTTTGCGGGCAGACGCCTTGGGCGGACGGGTGCTGGCCGAGGTCCAAAATCGGATACGGTCGAGGATTCCTACCAGACCGGAGGCGATGAGGACAGGAGCCCCATCTGCACGCGTAGAGCCGAGCGGGGCGCACAAAGGACAGGCAAGAACCGGAGGGTCAGGCCCCTCCTTCTGGGCAAAAAGGGCCGTCGTTTGCGGGCCGGTGCGTCAGTCGTCTGGGGACTATAATTGGATACGGTCGAGGATTCCTCTCAGACCGGCGGCGAGGTGGCCGGGATCCCCAGCTGTGTGTGTAGAGCCGAGCGAGGCGGACAAAGGGCAGGCGAGAGCCGGAGGGTCAGGCCCCTCCTTCTGGGCAAAAAGGGCCGTCAGTTGCGGGCTGGCGCGCCGGTTAGCCAGGGGATAAAATTGCATACGGTCGAGACTTACTTCCAGACCGGAGGCGCTGGGGCCAGGAGCACCGTCTGCGCGTGTAGAGCCGAGCGAGGCGCACAAAGGGCAGGCGAGAGCCGGAGAGTCAGGCCCCTCCTTCTGGGCAAAACGGCCCGTCGTTTGCGGGCCAGAGCGCCAGTTGTCTGGGGACTATAATTGGATACGGTCAAGGATTCCTCCCAGACAGGAGGCGCCGGGACCAGGAGCCCCGTCTGCGCGCATAGAGCCGAGCGAGGCGCACAAAGGGCAGTTGAGAGCCGGAGGGTCAGGCTCCTTCTTCTGAGCCAAAAAGGCCGTCGTTTGCGGGCCGGCGCGCCAGCCGACCGCGGGATAAAATTGCATACGGTCGAGGATTACTTCCAGACCGGAGGCGCCGGGGCAAGGAGCACCGTCTGTGCCCGTAGAGCCGAGCGAGACGCACAAAGGGAAGGCGAGAGCCAGAGGGTCAGGCCCCTCCTTCTGGGCCAAAAGGGCCGTCGTTTGTGGGCCGGTGCGCCAGTTGTCTGGGGACTATAATTGCATACGGTCGAGGATTCCTCCCAGACCGGAGGCGAGGTGGCCGGGATCCCCAGATGTGCGCGTAGAGCCGAGCGAGGCGCACAAAGTGCAGGCGAGAGTCGGATGGTAAGGTCCCTCCTTTGGGGAAAACGGGCCGTCATTCGCGTACTGGTGCGCCAGCCGTCCCGGGGCCTATAATTGCATACGGTCGAGGATTCCTCCCTGACTGGAGGCGCCGGGGCCGGGAGCCCCAGTTGCGCGAGTAGAGCCGAGCGAAGTGCACAAAGGGCAGGCGAGAGCCGGAGGGTCAGGCTCCTCCTTCTGGGCAAAAAAGGCCGTCGTTTGCAGGCAGGCGCCTTGGGCAGCCCTGGGCTGGCCGAGGTCCAAAATCGGATAAGGTCAAGGATTCCTCACACAACGGAGGTGCCGGGGCCTGGAGGCCCGTCTGCGAGCGTAGAGCCGAGCGAGGCGCAGAAAGTGCCGGCAAGTGCCGGAGGGTCAGGCCCCCCCTTCTGAGCATAAAGGGCCATCGTTCGCGGGCGGGTGTCCTGGCGTCCCGGGGCTGGCCGAGGGCCAAAATCTGATTCAGTCGAATATTCCTCCCAGACTGGAGGCGCCGGGATCGGGAGCCCCATCTGCACGTGTAGAGCCGAGCGAGGCGCACAAAGGTCAGGCGAGAGCCGGAGGGTCAGGTCCCTCCTTCTGGGTAAAAAGGGCATTCGTTCGCGGGCCGGCGCGCTGGCCAGGGTCAAAAATCGGATACGGTCGACCATTCATCCCACACCTGAGTCGAGGGGGGCGGGACCCCAGCTGCGCACGTAGAACCAAGTGAGGTGCACAAGGGGCAGGCGAGAGCGGGAGGGTCAGGTCCCTCCTTCTGGGTAAAAAGGGCCGTCGTTCGCGGGCAGGCGCCTTGGGTAGCCCGGGGCTGGCCGAGGTCCAAATTCAGGTACCGTCGAGGATTTCTCCAAGAACCAAGGCGCCAGGGCCGGGAGTCCTGTCAGCGCGCGTAGAGCCGAGCGGGGCGCATAATGGGCTGTCGAGAACCGGAGAGTCAGGTCCCTCCTTCTGGGGAATAAGGGCCGTCGTTCGCAGGCCGGCATCCTTGCCGGGGTCCAAAATCGGATACGGTTGAGGATTCCTCCCAGACCGGAGGCGCCGGGGCCAGGAGCCTGGGCTGAGCGCGTATAGCCGAGCGAGGCGCACAAAGGGCAGGCGAGAGCCGGAGGGTCAGGCCCCTCCTTCTGGGCAAAGAGGGCCGTCGTTCGCGGGCCGGCGTCCTTGCCGGGGTCCAAAATCGGATACGGTTGAGGATTCCTCCCAGACCGGAGGCGCCGGGGCTTGGAACCCCGTCTTCGCTCGTAGAGCCGAGCGAGGCGCACAAAGGGCAGGCGAGAGCCAAAGGGTCAGGCCCCTCCTTCTGGACAAAAAGGACCGTCGTTTGTGGGCAGGCACCTTGGGCGACCCGGGGCTGGCCGGGGTCCAAAATCGGATACCGTCGAGGATTCCTCCCAGACCGGACGCGAGGGGGCCGGGATCCCCAGCTGC
>NW_020925085.1:0-497 GCF_003984885.1 Neopelma chrysocephalum
GATCAGCCTTTGGAGGATGCTCAGGGCCAAGTCCTGTCAAGCTCTGAATCCCTTCAAGGATGAAGAATCCACAACTTGTCCATGTCAACCACAGACAACTTCTTTACCAACATCACGCTAACAATGTCTTTTCTTATGTTTTCCTGGAACTTCCCATATTTCCAGATGTGCCTGTTGCCTCTTGTCCCTTCACTGGATAGGACTCTGGAGAGTCTGGCTCGGAGTTCTGGACTCCCTCCCAGCAGCTCTTTTTCCCATTCCTGGGAAGTGTGCCCGGATGCCCTCTCTCCTCCAGGGGGACAAGCCCACCTCGGGCAGCCCCTCCTGTCCCAGGGGCTGCAGTCACTCCCTGGGCTCTGAGGCCCTTTGCTGGACTGGTACCAGTATGTCCGTGCCTCTCTCACACCGGGCAGCCACTCTTGGTGGCAGCTGTTTTCTGAGCACTGTGGAGCAGAGAAGAGGGATCCCATTCCACAGGCTGATGGCAAACCCCATCC
>NW_020925086.1:0-2091 GCF_003984885.1 Neopelma chrysocephalum
GAAAACCCCCCAAAACCCCCAACCCTCCTCCCTCCCTCCCTCCCATCCCTCTCACCTGCCCCTGCGTCTCCATCTTGACCTCGTCGGCCGCCGCCGCCGGAGCCTTGGGAATCGCCGCCGGCGCCGCGTGACACGGATCCATCGGCTCCCCCTTCTCCACCTTCACCTTGACGTCGTCCAGGCTCAGCGCCGGCGCCGCCCCCAGCTCCTTCTCGTCCTTGTCCAGGAGGTACCTCAGCAGCTGGTGGTCTTTCACCTCCTTCTTCTTCAGCGTGTCCGCATCCGGAGCCGCCGCCGGAGCCGTCGGAGCCGGAGCCGCCGTTGGAGCGGAGCCAGGAGCGCTCTCCTTCTTCTCGTGCTCCATGGCCAGCGTGGTGATGTCGGAAGGGCTCCCCTCCTGGAGCAGCCGGTGCAGGATCTTGTGCCGCTCCGTCAGGGAGCTGTGGGACGACGGGCAGGTGCCGGTGGTGCCGGTGCCGGTGCCGGTGCCGGCGGCGCTCCCGGTTCCCAGCGTCACCAGGGAATCCTTGCAGCTGGTGTCGGCGTCGGCGGCGTGGTGCCGCAGCTGCTGCTCCGCCGTGCTGGCCAGGAGCTGCACCAGCTTGTGGCTGGTGGCCTGCGAGCATTTGGAGTCTCCCTCGGAGTGCAGCATTCCCGAATCCAGCGCTTTGCCCTCGCCGGCACCGGCAGCACCGTCCGCCTGGATCATCTCGCCGAGGATGGAGGCGATCTCCTTGCC
The DNA here is from genome assembly GCF_003984885.1 of Neopelma chrysocephalum. Classification (NCBI taxonomy): domain Eukaryota; kingdom Metazoa; phylum Chordata; class Aves; order Passeriformes; family Pipridae; genus Neopelma; species Neopelma chrysocephalum. Next base: position 740 of record NW_020925086.1, read on the forward strand.
CTCCTTGGCGTCGGCTTTGCCGGCCAGGCGGCCGGGGGAGCTCTGCGAGCCGCCGCTCAGCTGCCTCAACGGCGGCGTGCCGGGATATCCCACCGGCGTTCCCGGCCCTTCCGGCAGCCCCGGAACGGGGAACGGGCGAGCACCATTCCCAGCACCATTCCCGCCACCGGCCATGCCCACGGGCGAGTGCATGGAGGGCACGGCGGGGGAGAAGGGGTTGCCGCCGGGCCCCCGGGATCGCGGCGCCAGGCCGGGGCTGAGGCGGTGGCGCGGGGACAGGAATTGGGGCGGCGGCGGCGGCGGCGGCGGCGGCGGGGGGGGGATGCCGGGGCTGCCCATGGGCGAGCCGGAGAGGGGCAGGGCGTGGGTGCCGCCCTGGCTCTGGCTCAAGGTGGATCCCAGCTGGCTCCCGGGAGAACATCCGTAGGCGGAGGGTTGGCCGGAGTTGGCGGGCACCACCATGGTGCCGTTGGAGTTGGGGACGGAGGGAGGAGGAGGAGGAGGAGGAGGAGGAGGAGGCAGCGCCATTCCCGGCCCCGGAGAGACGTTGGGGGTCAGGGCGGGGCCGGAGCGCGGCAGGGACAGGCCGGAGCCGGGGGTGTCCGGTGGGGAGAGCATCCCGTGATCCCTGGGAAAAGGAGAGGAGAAAAGTCGCCTTCGGAAAACCTTCGGAGCCTCGGCGTTCCCCGGGTCCGTTCTCCCCAAAAAAACGGGATTCCGGAGGTTTCTCCAGGTCTGACATTCCCAACACTCCCTTCCATCCCAGCCCCCTCCTTCCTGCATTCCCAGCACGGGGGGGGGAAGATCCATGGAACCCCAGATCCACGGAACCCACATCCACATCCTCACCCCGCCCTTCCTTCCCAAAATATTCTCCGGGAATGGGAAGCGCGTCGGGAAACCTCCATTGAGAAAACATGGATAACCAGGAGCCGGGAAGCTGCTCTGAGCCTCACGGGGATCCCCCCTCCAAACCAGCTCCTGTTCCCAACACAGGGAATGGGGAGAGTTGGATACAACTTCCCCACAGTGGGAAGAGGAGGGACAGACACCGATCCCTGTGGGATCAGTGACGGGATCCAAAGGAACGGCTGGAGGCAGGTTTAGGATGGTTTAGGATGGTTTAGGATGGATTTTGGGAAAAAGGGGTGGATGGACACCGGGACGGTCTCCCGAGGCTTCCAGAGCTCAGGGAGTGCTTGGACGCGGCGGGATTGGGATGGACGATCCCGGGACGGTCCCTCCTGGCCGGGAAATCCCGGGATGGGGAGATTCCCTTGGCAAAACATGAATAACCAGGAGCCAGGAAGCTGCTCTGAGCCTCACTGGGATCCCCCCTCCAAACCAGCTCC
>NW_020925086.1:2101-2696 GCF_003984885.1 Neopelma chrysocephalum
CTGGGATCCCCCCTCCAAACCAGCTCCAGGCACCGCCAGCGGATCCTATTCCCAACACAGGGAATGGGGAGAGTTGGATACAACTTCCCCACAGTGGGAAGAGGAGGGACAGACACCGATCCCAGTGTGGGATTGGTGATGGGATCCAAAGGAATGGCTGGAGGCAGGTTTAGGATGGTTTAAGATGGTTTAGGATGGATTTTGGGAAAAGTGGGTGGATGAGCACCGGGACAGTCTCCCGAGGCTTCCAGAGCTCAGGGATCACTCAGGCACAGCGGGATTGGGGCGGACGATCCCAGGACGGTCCCTCCCGGCCGGGAAATCCCGGGATGTGGCGCTTCCCGGCTGCGTTACCTGTCGATGACGTGGACGCCCATGATGAAGGGCTGCACCTCGGGGTTGGTGGGGTAGCAGAGCTTGCACTTGGTGTGGGCGCTCAGCACCGTCCCGTCGCTCAGCGTGAACCGGTACGAGGGGCTGAAGGCGGCGCCACGGGTCATCACTGCAATCCCCAGAAAACACACCCAAAATCCCAAAATGTCACCTCAGGGATAATCAGGATCGGGATCTGACCCCACAGCACCACAAACCTTCC
>NW_020925086.1:2706-3831 GCF_003984885.1 Neopelma chrysocephalum
AATCAGGATCGGGATCTGACCCCACAGCACCACAAACCTTCCCCAGGGATTTATTCCCACAGCCTGGATTTGCCCTAAAATTTCGGGGAGACAATTGGCTGATGTTCTGACCCTCCACAACATCTCCATGGATGTCCAGAGCAATTCCCAGAAAACACACCCAAATCCCAAAATCTCACCTCGGGGAAAATCAGGATCGGGATCTGACCCCACAGCACCACAAACCTCCCCCTTGGATTTATTCCCACAGCCTGGCTTTGCCCAAAAATCTTTGGGAGACAATTTTCTAATCCTCCAAAACATCTCCATGGATATCCAGAGCAAGTCCCAGAAAACACACTTGAAATTCCAAAATCTCACCTCTGGGATAATCAGGATCAGGATCTGACCCCACAGCACCACAAACCTTCCCAGGGATTTATTCCCACAGCCTGGCTTTGCCCAAAAAACCCCTGGGAGACAATTTTCTACCTCTCCACAACATCTCTGTGGATGTTCAGAGCAATTCCCAGAAAACACACCCAAATCCCAAAATCTCACCTCTGGGATAATCAGGATCGGGATCTGACCCCACAGCAACACAAACCTTCCCCAGCGATTGATTCCCACAGCCTGGATTTGCCCAAAAAAACCCGGAGCACCCATTGGCTGATGATTTCAGTGCTTCCAGGCATTGGGAATTCACCCAAAATTGGACAAGTGGGATTTTTTTTTTTTTAAGGAAAACACCCTGTTTTTAGGGAAAAAAACCTGTTTGGAAGTGAAGCTGCTTGGAAAAGGCTCCACTTCCCTCCGTGGATGGATCCGAGGCATGAGGGATCAGTGATGCTCCAGTCGGGAATAAATCCCAGCTCGGAGCTGCCCATTCCCAGCTCCACCTCAAATCCCTGGAAAGCCCATCCCGATCCTCCAACATTCCCTAGGCATGTTATCCCACATGGAAAACCTGCCTGGACAACCTCAATCCCAGAGACAACAAAAATTCCAGCTGCTCCTCCCGCTCTGTCCAACCCTGAACTCATCTCAGGTCAGAGCTGCACATTCCCAGCTCCACCTCAAATCCCTGGAAAGCTGATCCTGATCCTCCAACACCCCCTGGGCGTGTTATCCCACACGGAAAAACCC
>NW_020925087.1:0-3227 GCF_003984885.1 Neopelma chrysocephalum
CAGGTGTTTGTGGGACTCATCCCTGATTCCCTGTCCCATCCCAGGGCCCAGGGAAGCAGCTCCTGGGCCGGCACCACCCAGACGGTGCCGGAGCCGCTCCGGAACGTGGGAGAATCCCAGGATGTGGGAGAATCCAGAGGATCCCCAGCCCTGCTGCTGGAACATGGCAGCGGGAGGGCAGGTGGGAGCCAGGGGGCACCTCTGGGGCAGGACTGGGATCATCCCGGATCATCCCATTCCAGAGGGTCCCACACCCGCCTCGTTACCTCTCCAGATGTTCCGAAGGCTCCGACCCGGAAGGGAAAATCCTGCTCAGTGTGGGACGAGCTGAGCCCGGAGCGGCGCCGGGTCCTGCGGCACCACCTGCACCTGCGCAGGTGAGCTGGGCCCAAACCGAGCCCAAACTGAGCCCAAACTGAGCCCAAACCGAGCCCAAACCAAGACTAAACCGAGCCTAAACCGAGCCCAGAGTGAGCCTAAAGTGAGCCCCAAACTGACCCCAAACTGAGCCCAAATTAAGTCCTGAACAAGCCCAAACTGAACCCAAACTGAGCCCCAAAATGAGCCTAAACTGAGCCCCAAAATGAGTCTAAACTGACCCCCAAAATGAGCCCAAACTGAGCCCTAAAACGAGCCCCAAACTGGGCCTAAACTGAGCCCCAAACTGAGCCCAAACTGAGCCCCCAAATGAGCCCCAAAATGAGTCTAAACTGACCCCCAAAATGAGCCTAAACTGAGCCCCAAAATGAGCCCCAAATGACCCCAAACTGAGCCCAAATGCCCCCACCCCAACCCCCCCCCAGGCCCAGCCTGGTCCCTGACTGGTCCCATCCGTCCCCAGCTCCGGGTGGATCCAGGATCCCTGCGGGAAGTGGGTGAAGGACGGGAACGCCGAGTTCGACTCGGACGAGGACGAGCCCCCGGAGCTGCCACCGACGTGACCCTCCCTGGCCCCACATCCTTTGGGAATCCCGACCTGGATGTGACCTTCCCTGTCCCCAAATCCCCCGGGAATCCAGGCCTGGACACCTGGAGCTGTCGGAGCCGCTGGGAAAAGGGGGATCTGGGGGATCCCGGTGTTTTCCTGCTCAACCTGGTGCCTTTTTGGGGTGTCACTCCCCCGTGCCCAATTCCCTGGATCCCAAAAATCCTGTGGCACAATCCTGCCCCAAAGGGGTCTCAAATCCGTGTCTTTCCAGCTTTATTTCCAGCATTCCCAGAGGTCTCTCGTTCCTGGGGGGTTGGTTTAGGTTTTCTTCTGCTTCCGGCCTGGGGGGAGAGAAAAAGGGGGGGGGTCAGGTCTGAGAATTCCTGGGATTCCTCTCCCCAATTCCTGCCTGGAGGGGACTCAGGGATGCTCCCGAAGCTCTTTGTAATGGGAGGGATCAGCTCTGGACCCCCCTTTCCCCCAATCCCTGGGACTCTCCACCAATTCCTGGGATTCCCTTTCCCCTCCAGTCCCTGGGACTCTCTACCAATTCCTTGGATTCCCTTCGCTCCCCAATTCCTGAGATTCCCCCCGCCAATTCCTGGGATTCCCTTCCCCCCCCCAATCCCTGGGATTCCCTTTCCCTCCCCAGTTCCCGGGATTTCCCCCCAATTCCTGGGATTCCCTTTGCCCCCCCAATCCCTGGGATTCCCTTCCCCCCCCCCCCAATTCCCAGGATTCCCCGCCAAATTCCTGCCCAGACGGGACTCGGGGGACACTCCTGGAGGTGGTCTCGGACCTCCCTCCCAGTCCCTGTGACTCCCCCGCCTCAATTCCCGGGATTTAAGGGGTGGGTCGGGTCCGATCTCTCTCTCCGCGCCTCGCCCCGCCCCCGTTCCCGGTTTTCCCGCGGCATTCCCGGTTTTCCCGCTCACGGAGCTCGTTGTTCCGGGTGATGGCGCTGGCGGCGCGGGCGCGGGGGCCCTGCTGGGTGAAGTGGTACCCGAAGCGCAGCACGGACGGGCAGCGCTCCAGCATCGCCGCCATCTCCATCTCCACCGTGTCCCCCAGGCGCTGGCACTGCAAGGAGGGGACATCGGGGACAGCCCTGTCACCTCCCCTGTCCCCTCCCCTGTCCCCCATCTCCATCTCCACCGTGTCCCCCAGGCGCTGGCACTGCGGGGGGACACATCGGGGACACCCCTGTCACCTCCCCTGTCCTCCAGGGACACCCCTGTCCCCCATCTCCATCTCCACCCTGTCCCCCAGGCGCTGGCACTGTGGTGTGGGGACAGCAGGGACATCCCTGTCACCTCCCCTGTCCCCCTGTCCCTCCCCTGTCCTCCTGTCACCTCCCCTGTCCCCCCCCCATGTTCCCCAGGGACACTCTTGTCCCCCATCTCCATCTCCACCGTGTCCCCCAGGTGCTGGCACTGCGGGGAGGGACAGCAGGGACATCCCTGTCACCTCCCCTGTCCCCCAGGAACAGCTCTGTCCACCAGGAACACCCCTGTCACCTCCCCTGTGTCCCCCTGTCCCCCCTGTCCCCCTGTCCCCCATCTCCTCTGTGTTTCAGGGGGTGACACTGCCGGGGGTGGCCACACAGAGGGTGACATTCCAGGGGGTGACATTCCAGGGGGTGACATTCCAGGGGGTGTCCCTGTGCCCACCTGGTTGTCGACGCGGAGCTCGGCCAGGGCGGGGCTGTGGGGCACGGCCTGGATGATGCTCCTCATCCCCGCGCTCGTGATGAAGTTGGACTCGAGGTTGAGGCTCTGCAGGGTCTTGTTCTCCATCAGCATCTCGGCCACCGCCTGCGGGGACCTCGGGGTCACCTCAGTGTCACCTTGGTGTCACCTTGGTGTCACCTCGGTGTCACCTCGGGGTGGGGACATCCCCGGCCGTGTCCGGGCTGCAGGGGGTGGTGGGACAGGCACCAACACCCGGGTTTGGTGGTGCCGGGGCAGGGAATGTCCCCAGCGTGTCCTGGCACCTTTGGGGACATGGGGACACAGGGCAGGGAATGTCCCCAGCATGTCCTGGTACCTTTGGGGACACGGGGACACAGGGCAGGGAATGTCCCCAGCTGTCCTGGGACCTTTGGGGACATGGGGCTGGGACCGTCCCCAACATGTCCAGGGACTTCTGGGGACACGGGGCTGGGATTCCAACCCCTGGATTTGCTGGTGCTTGGGGGTGGAATGTGGGGCCAGGACTGTCCCCAGCCCGTGTGGGGATATTTGGGGACACGGGGGGGTGAGGCAGGGACTGTCCCCAGCCCGTGTGGGGACATTTGGGG
>NW_020925087.1:3237-8682 GCF_003984885.1 Neopelma chrysocephalum
GGGGGTGAGGCAGGGACTGTCCCCAGCCCGTGTGGGGACATTTGGGGACACACTCACGTGGGCCACGGGGTCGTTGGTCCTGGTGGCCACCAGGCTGAGCCTCTTGACGTGGGTGTTGGTTTTCATGGCCTCGCAGACGGCCTTGAGCGTGGGGATGGGAATGTCCTGGGGAGGGGACACACACGGGGGTCACCCGGGGCAGGGGGACACTCCCAGCAGGGCAGGGGGGCCACCAGTGTGTCCCCAGGGTGTCCCCAGGGTGTCCCCAGGGGGGTGGAGGTGACACCAGGGGAGGTGGAGGTGGCTCCAAGGGACGTCCCCGAGAGGGTGCTGGGTGTCACCCAGAGGGGTGGCAGCGTCACCGAGGGGGTGTGGGATGTCACCAAAGGGACGGGGGTGTCCCCAGGTGAGGAGCAGCACCCCGGGGGTGCCCTGGGGGCACTCAGGGATGGAGACAAACACCTCGGGGACACACCAGGACAGGGGACAACCCCCGTGGGGACACCCTGGGAGAGGGAGGACTCCCTTGGGGACACCCCGGGGTGGGACCCGTCGCCCCGGGGACGCGCTGGGGACGCCGTGGGTCCCTGACCTTGATGTTGTTGAGGTTGACGTCCTCCAGGGCCGGGTCGTTGTCCCGGATCCGCTGCAGCGTCTCCTCCACGTTTGTGGGATTCGGGGGCTCGTCCGGCACCGGCTTGTACGAGTCGGGTTTGACCACGCCTGGGACACGGGGACAGGGATGGGGACACAGGGGGGGACACGGGGACAGGGGTGGGGACATGGGGGAACACGGGGACAGGGACAGGGATGGGGACACACGGGGGGACACACGGGGGGACACAGGGACAGGGATGGGGACGTGTGTGACACATGGGGATACAGGGGACAGGGACATGTATGACACATGGGGATGGGGACATGTGGGACAGGGGACAAGGACACGTGTGACACACACAGGGACACACGGAACACACAGGGACGGGGACACGTGTGGGGGACACACATGAAAGGGGACAGGGACACGTGGGGACACGTGTGACACATATGGGACGGGGACACAGTGACACACACGGGATGGGGACACGCATGTGGGGTCACAGGAATCCCAGAGGGGGTTTGGGCCCCAAATCCCGCCCAGGCAGCCCCCAGTTTTCCATGTCCTGGGGGCTCATCCCCATGTCCCCTGTCCTGGTGGGTGTGTCCCCTGCCCCGTGTCCCCGTGTCACTCACTGTTGATGCCCTCGGTGTTGGAGATGTCCCCGCTGCAGATGGCATCGTAGTACTGCTTGTTGCTCATCAGGGTGTACATGCCCAGGATGGCTGGGGGGGGACACGGGGGGTCAGGGGGGTGACCAGGACACCCCTGTCCCCTCGGGACACCCCTGTCCCCTCGGGACATGCCCAGGATGGCTGAGGGGGCACCCCCATCCAAGGCCCATCCCTGTCCAAGGCCCATCCCTGTCCAAAGCCCATCCTCGTCCAAGGCCCTTCCTCATCCAAGGCCCACCATCCAAGACACCCCCGTCCAAGGCCCATCCTCGTCCAAGGCCCAGCCCAGCCCAAGCCCATCTGTATCCAAGGCCCATCCCTGTCCAAGGCCCATCCCTGTCCAAGGCCCGTCCCTGTCCCGGCCCCCCGGACCCACCGGCGATGTCGCACATCTCGGCCTCGGTGGCGTTGGCCAAGGCCTCCTCCAGCTCTGGCTCCAACGTGATCTGCTCCTCCCGAGGGATCTCCCGCGTTGGGTTCTTGGGCACAAACGGCTTCCCTGGGCACGGGGACACCGGGAATGGGGGACATGGGGACACCGGGAATGGGGACATGGTGACACTGGGAATGGGGACTCGGGGACATTGGGAATGGGGACATGGAGACACCGGGAATGGGGAGACAAATGGCTTCCCTGGGCATGGGGATGTGTCACAGCGGGAGTGGGGACATGGAGACACCAGGAATGGTGGCACAGGGACACAGAGACATTGTGACACCAGGAGGGACACCGGGAATGGTGGCACGGGGACAGGGTCACACTGGGCAGGGGCACCGGGAATGGTGGAGGGACACGGGAACGCTGGGCAGGGACACCGGGAATGGCAGCACTGGGATGTGGAGACACCGAGCACGGTGGCACGGGGACGGGGTCACACCGGGAATGGTGGCACAGGGACAGGGTCACACTGGCCGGGGACACCAATGTGGTGGCCCAGGGGATGTGGCTGATGGGGCTCATGGGGACGTGGCCACCACCGGGAGGGGACCTGGCCCAGGGTGGGGGGACTGTGCCAGGGGGTGACAATGCCGGGGGTGGCATTGCCACGGGTGACAGTGTCAGGGGTGGCATCGCCAGGGTGGCCTTACTGGGAGGCACATTGAAGGGGGTGGCCACATGGGGGGGGGGGGGGCATTGGCCGGGGGTGGCCGGGGTGCCCCAGGGGGGGTTGCCCCGGGGGGGGGGTGCCGGGGGGGGGCGGCCCGGGGGGGGGGGGGGGTGACATTGCCAGGGGATGTCCTGGATGCTACAGGTGGCATTGCCACGGGGTGGCATTGCCGGGGTGGCCTCTCTGGGGGTGGCACTGGGAGGGGGGCATCGCCATGGGGGGCTGTGCTGGGGGGGAGTGACATTGCCAGGGAGTGACGTTTCAGGGGGTGGCATTGCCAGGGGGTGGCATTGCTGTGAGTGACCACCTTGGGGGGGGTTGTCATTGCCAGGAAGTGACATTTTAAGGGGGTGACCATCCGGGGGTGACATTTCAAGGGGTGACCACTTTGAGGGGTGGCATTGCCAGGGAGTGACATTTCAGGGGGTGACTATCCGGGGAGGGTGACATTGCCGGGGGGGAACCGTGCCCGGGGCTGGCACAGGGGGGTGACATTGCCCGGGGCTGGCGGGGGCCCAGCTCGCCCAGGACACCCGACCCCGCCGGCCAGGCCGAGCTAAATATACCCGACCCCCCCTTGTCCCTGCCGCCATGTCCCCCCCGTGTCCCCCTGTGTCCCCCTCGTGTCCCCCCCGTGTCCCCCCTGTCCCCCGTGTCCCCCGGGGGTCCTCACACCTTTCTTCTCGCCGGTGAAGGGCACCAGGTCCTGGCGCTCCTCGGCCTCCAGCGCCTGCTTTTCCAGGTGCTGCAGCAGCGCTTCCCGATCCAGGGGGCCCGTGGGGCTCTTCTGGGTCTGGTCCCGCTGCCGGAGCCCCGCTGGCAGCAGCACATTCTGGGGGGGACACACACAACCCACCGTGTCACCCACGGGGGTCCTGCTGTCCCCAGGGCCACCCCCGTGCTGTCCCTGTGCTGTCCCCGAGCCCACCTCGGGGTCCATCTCCATCAGCTCCATGTCCAGCTGCGCCAGTTCCTCGGGGGACAATTCCTGCAGGATTTTGTCCTCGTCGATGTCCCGGTACTTCTCCAGCTCCTGCCGGTACGACGTCATGGCTGGGGGGGGTCCTGGGGGGGAAACGGGGGGTTTAGGGGCTGGGGGGACCCCCTGTGCTGTGGGGACACCCCCCTCACCCCCGTGTGACCCTCCTTTGTGCCACCACCCCCCTGGAATTGGGTCCTCACCGGATTGGGGGGTCCTGGGCGGGGGGTCTGGGGGGGGAAAATTGAATCCCACCCCCCAAGGGACCCCCCCACCATTGCCTGGGGGGGCTCATCCCAACCCAGCACCACCTGGATTCGCCCTCCAGCCCCCCCAAAAATCCCTGGGAAGCAGGAGAGGGAAAGGCCGAGGATGCGAACCCCCAACACGGGGGTTGTGCCCTGCAAAAAGGGACCCAAATTGAGGGGGGGGGTTGTGTCCCCCCCACCTGCGTCCCCAAAATCGGAGGGGACACACCTGGGAGGGCCCAGCCCCCCCTCGGCTGCCAGATCTGCTCCAGGTGACCCCGAGAACTGGGATCGTTTGGGATTTGGGATGCGGGATTTGGGATTCGGGTTGGGAGGGGGGCTCCGAGGGGCCGCCTCAAACCCCCCCGAAGGTGGAACAGAGCCCGGGGGGGGGGGCAGGACCCCCCCTGAGTGATCCCACCAGGTGGGAAATCCTGGGAATGCGGCTGCCAACAGACCCGGCCCTCCCAAATCCCACATCCCGGTGGGAACACCGTGCCCTGCAGAACCGGGATTTGGGATTTGGGACTGGGGGCTCCCCGAGGTGCCTCCCCGAAGATCCCCGAGGTGACACCGACCCCCCCCCCGGGGAGGGGCTGCAAGGTGGGAGCTCCCCCGGGGAAAACGCCGCTCCCGACGGCTCCAAATCCCCCCAAATCCCTGCTCCCGGTGGGAATTCCGCGCCCCCCGCCCCCCGCGGTGCCTCCCCCCGGTCCCGGATCCTGCCTGGAGCGAGTCCCGGGGCTGAGCCAAAGGGCTCCGGCCGCGCAGGGCATGAGATCAGCGATTTATTCTGCGCCGGGGAGGGGCTGGATCACATATCCCACAGCCCCGGGGACTTATCGAGCCCGGCCAGCCCCGGGGGGGGCCCCACCCCGGCCCCTGGGGGGGCCCCCGAGCGCCCCAAAACCCGCCCGGGATGCACCGGGACGGGCGGGACCTCGGGGGGAATTCCCGCTCCCCCCCCCCGATTCCCGGCGGTGTTTTTCCTTCCCCGGATCGTGTTTGGAGCAGCTGGGAATGAAAGGTGTGTTTATTGTAGGGTCTCCTGGTGTACAGGGGTTCCCGCATGCCCTGTGTTTACTGTAGGGTCTCCTGGAAAACGGGATAGTAACCCTTGTTTATTGTAGGGTCTCCCGGAAAACTGGGGATCCCACCAACTGCTTGTTTATTGTAGGGTCTCCTGGAAAACTGGGGATCCCACACAGCCCCTGTTTATTGTAGGGTCTCCTCAAAAAAACACCCCCCACGCTTCCTGTAGGATCTCTGGGAAAACAGGGGATCCCACCCCCCCATGTTTATTGTAGGGTCTCCAGGAAAACAGAGAATCCCAGGGAAACAGGGAATCCTACTCCCCTTTGCTTAGGATCCCTCGGAAAACCCCGACCCCACCCCCTGTGTTTACTGTAGGGTCTCCCACCGCCAACCCCAAACAAACCTCGCACTTCCCGCTCCACCAAAAATTCCGTTTATTCCTATTTTTTTTTTACCTACAAAAATCCTGAACCCCCTCACGGGATGAACCCTCCCCAAGGAAAACGAGCCCCTGGAACGGGATAAATCCAAGGAAGCGCCGCTGGGGGGGGTCGGGACCCCCCCCGCCCCTGTTCCATCCCTGGAAATCCAAAGTGTATCCCTGGTTTTATCCAGTGTGTTTCTATCCCTGCTGTATCCCAGTGTTATCCCAGTTTTATCCCATTTCTATCCCAGCACTATCCTGGCTGTTATCCCACTCCCATCCCCGCCGGTCCCCGGCGCTATCCCAGTTTTATCCCATTTCTATCCCAGCGCTATCCTGGTTTTATCCCGTTTCTATCCCGGTTTTATCCCATTTCTA
>NW_020925088.1:0-3905 GCF_003984885.1 Neopelma chrysocephalum
GGGGATGGGGATGATGGGAATGCGAATGATGGGGATGATGGGAATGGGAATTATGGGAATGGGAATGATGGGAATGGGGATGATGGGGATGGTAGAGATGATGGGGATGGGAAGGATGGGGATGGGAATGGGGATGGTGGGATTGGTGGGAATGATGGGGATGGGAATGATGGGGATGGTGGGAATGGGAATGATGGGGATGGGGATGATGGGAATGGGGATGGTGGGGATGGGAATGATGGGGATGATGGGAATGGGTTTATGGGGATGATGGGAACGGGGCAGGGTGTATAGGAATAATGTGAATATTATATAACATAATAATGATAACAATAAACTTAAATAATAGCCATTATCCATAAATTCCCTATGGAACACAAACAGAAATGTTGTATAAAAACATCTGACGTATGAACAATATAAATTCCATCTGTTATCGCCCAGAGAATTCCCGAGGTTCCCCCCTCCCCCTGCCCTTTCCCAGCCCCCCCCTTTTCCAGGCTGAGCCTCCCAGGTTTTGAATTCCCGGCCTAAATTAGGTCACCCTTGTGCTGCTTCTGCCACTTCGCTTCCAATTAACCCACGGGCTCGGGAATGATCCCAAATTAACTCCGGCCTCTGCCTCTCCCAGGGCAGCTCCTGCTCCCTGCGCTCCAGAATTCCATTCCTGGAATTGTTCCTCCTCCTTTTTCTGCCCAAATTCCCCGAAAACCAGATTTTTTTTTTTGGAGAGGAGGGAATAAATATTTGAGGTGGGATTTAAGGCACGAAACGAGGTTCTGGGGTGGGTTTTCTCCCTGTGAACGGGTCGTTTTCCCTGTTTTTCCAGGTTACATCCAGAAGATAAAATCGGGAGAGGAGGATTTTGAGTCCTTGGCTTCCCAGTTCAGCGACTGCAGCTCGGCCAAGGCCGGGGGGGACCTGGGAGCCTTTGGGAGAGGTGAGGGGATTCATCCCAAAAAACACCCCAAACCGCCCATTCCAGGGGTTTATTCCCCAAAAACAGCAATTTGGGAGTTTTTTTCCCCCAAAAAAAGCCCCAAAACTACCCATTCCAGGGGTTTATTCCCCAAATCAATTTTTTATGTGGATTAAAAACCTGATTTCCCCCCTCACCAAACCCTTGTTTTTGGTGATTTAATCCATTTTTTGATGAAAAAACTTAAGTTTTCCCTCACCAACCCCCTTTTTGGTGATTTAACCCATTTTTGGATCAAACCCCAGCGCTCACATTTGTCCCCTCAGCTAAAAAAACAGGGGAAAAAGGGATTTTTAATGGATTTCTAAACCTTTTATGGATATTTTTGTGTTCTGGGCAACCCCAGCTCTTTGCAGAGGGACAAAAATACAGATTTTTTTTCTTTAATTCTCTGCACCAAAATAGGAAGAAATTCCCTCAAATTCAGCTCCCACTAGATGGCAGCGGCTCCCATCCTTCCACCCCCTCCTTCCTGCTTTTTTTAGGGATGGAAGGGAAGGAAGGAAAGCTGGAAAAAAGGGGGTTTAGCGGAAAATAACCCCAAAATTGGGGGAAAATTTGGGGGAATCATGGAAATATTCAAATATAAGGGGCAATAATCCAAATATTCCAAATATAACGAGCCTGATGAGCTTTTTTCCCCTTCCAGTAATTAATGAAAACGTTGGAATTTGGGGAAAAAAACTGGGAAAACACACCAGTGATAAACTGGGGAAAAAGGGAAAATCCCTTCGGCGACAAATTGGTTTTTTTGGGGGGAAAAAAACGACAGTTTGGGGGTGTTGTTAGTGCTGGAAAAGGGGAAGTGGAGCAGGAGAAGGGGCTGGAAAACAAGGAGAAGGGGGTGAAAAAGGAGGAGAAGGGGCTGGAGAACATGGAAGAGGGGCTGGAGAATGTGGGAAAAGGGCTGGAGAACATGGAAAAGGAGCTGGAGAACATGGAAAAGGGGCTGGAGGACATGGAAAAGGGGCTGGAGAATGTGGGAAAAGGGCTGGAGGACATGGAAAAGGAGGCTCCAGGGGGATCTTGGTGTCCCCAAAATCCCCTGGAAGGAGGGAGGAGCCGGGTGGGGTCGTTCCCTTCTCCCAAGAGGAAACACCCTGGGGCTGCCCCGGGAGAGGCTCCGGTCGGATCCGGGGACACAATTCCCTCCCGGAACGGGAGTTAACCCTCCCCGGAGCCCCCTGGATCCCTGAGCCCGCGTTTTTCCCGGGAATTCCCCGCAGGGCAGATGCAGAAGCCGTTCGAGGACGCGTCGTTCGCGCTGCGGGCGGGGGAGATGAGCGGCCCCGTGTTCACGGATTCAGGGATCCACATCATCCTCCGCACGGAGTGAAAGTGCCTTCGGGGCCCGGAGAGGGACACGGGAGGGGGGGAAGGACGGAATCCCACCCCCCTCCCACCCCACGAACTCCATCGACACTCCCGATCCTGAAAAAAAACCAACCCCCCTCCTCTGTCCCACACCTCAAAACCTCCCGGAAAGGGAGGGAGCGGCTCCCAAGGAACGGCGTCTTCCCGAGGGGCGGGAAAACGGGGAATTCCCAGGGGTCTGGGGAGGGGTTGGGTTGTCCTGACCCGGCTCCGGGCGGTCCCGGCTCGGAATTCCCAACTCCGGCTCCTCGGGGGGTGGGTTGGGGGGCGGCACCGGGGGCGGGGACGGAGGTGACGACGATGACGATGGGGATGGGGACAACGATGACGACGGTGACGATGATGATGATGATGACTTTGGTGACAATGATGACAACGGTGACGATGGTGGGATGATCACAACGATGATGATGATGATGATGATGATGACCTTGATGACAACAATGACAACGGTGACAACGATGGGATGGTGACAATGGTGACAACAATGATGATGAAGATGGTGATGATGACAATGACAGTGACAGTGAAACAACGGCGACAATGACGGTGAAGATGATTGTGACAATGACAACGACAACGTGACAGGGATGACAATGACGATGAAGACCGTGATGATGACGACAATGACAGTGATGGCATTGACATGACAATGATGACGTTGACAATGACTTGGTGACGGTGACGATGTTGACAATGACCGTGATGATGACGATGATGATGATGATGGTGGTGGTGACACCATTCATGAGGATGAGGATGACGTTGATGATGACATTGACCATGACAATGACCATGACAATGACAATGGTGACGTTGACCACAACAATGACGACACTGGTGGCGATGACGTCATTGGCAATGACGTCATTGACGTTGACGGTGTTGACGATGCCGATGACGCCGATAACGACGCCAGAGGTGCCGCGGCCTCTGGTGCTGGGCCAGCCCAACCCTTTGCATGTTGATTTCACTCATTTCCCCCCGTTTGGCCCCAAACGACCCCCAAGGGCGGCGCTGACCCGGCCAATTAAAGCCATTCCTTAATTAATCACTTGAGATCAAAAGCCGACGGGGGGGGGGGGCGTGTCCATCCCTGTCCCCGCCCCCGCTGCCCATCCTGGATCATCCCCCGGGATCTTCCCCCGGGATCTTCCCCCGGGATCTTCCCCCGGGATCTTCCCCCCGGGATCTTCCCGTCTCCTCCCGTTGCTTCGACTCCAAAACTTGAATTTGCCTTTTCCTCGGGCCGGATCCGCCGGGATTGGATCCGGAGGGCTCGGAAAACCCGGCGGGAATTTGGGGTTTTTCCGGCCGCGGGTTTTCAGGTTGGGCTTAAAAAAACGTGGGGTTTTGGGGTTGTTTTATTGGGGTTTTTTTTGTTGTTTTCCGGTGGCGTCGCTTCCGTTCCAGTGGAATAAAAACCCGGAAAAATCCGTCGATCCCGGCTTTTGTTGTTTTTGTTTTGGTCCCTGCAACCCAACCCAGCTGTACAGCCCCGGCTCTCTCCAGCTGCCAATAAAACCCTCTCCAATTAAAACAAAAAAAAAAA
>NW_020925089.1:0-844 GCF_003984885.1 Neopelma chrysocephalum
TGGGCTGTGGTGCCATGTCCCGCTCTCTGCTGCTCTGCAGGCCGCTCAGGAAGCGCTGCTCTGGGCTGCAAGCTTCCTCCACAGGAAGGACCTGGAGCAGCTGCTGAAGACGGAGCAGCCCTTCAGGTTCTGTGACTGCCTGGTAAGGACGAGCGCCAAGGCCCAGCCCCAGGCTGGAGAAGCCCCCGATGCCCAGTGTGCGGGGCTGGCCCTGTGCCCCTGCCCACTGCTGCCCCACAGACACCCCCCTGCTCTCTGCAGATGGAAAAGGACGTGAGCGGAAGGGGCGAGCACCTGCAGCAGGCCCTGCCCTACCTGCAGAGCCCACAGGAGCCCCTGCGAGAGGCGGCCGTCAGGTTCATGGGTGAGCCCCAAGGCCGCGGTCCCTCCCCGTCCCGCTGCAGCTCGGCCCCGGCCCCGGCTGGGGGGAGCTGTGCCCCTGGGCCCTGACAGCCTCTGTGTTCCCAGGGGTCGCCGGCTGGCACATGAGGGAGGAGCAGCAAGACCTGTGGCCCATCCTCAAGGGTGAGTGAGGGCAGTGGGGCCTCCCTGGGGGCTGCCGGGGACCAGCACAGACCCTGGGCAGGGAGCTGCAATCCCTGCCCCGCCTGCACAGGGCTCTGCTCCCTGCACGCCGTGGCCAGAGCACACACACGTGGCAGGGGCAGGGTGCCCATGGGTGCCCAGCACCTTCCCGCTCATCCTCTTGGCCCCTGCTCCCTCCTGGCCGTGCCAAGAGCTGCCCAGCACGGCCCTGGCAGGAGGGGCTCCTGGGGTCCCCGCACAGCCGCGCTCTGACCCCGGCTCCCTTCCTCTCTCTTCCAGCCCTTGCAGCCATGAGCGA
>NW_020925090.1:0-16748 GCF_003984885.1 Neopelma chrysocephalum
CTGCCTTGACCTGCTGCCCATGCTTCTCGTGATGCAGCCCAGGACACAGTTATTTCTGGGCTGGCCCACGCTGCTGGGTCATCTCAAGCTTCTCATCCACCAGAAGTGAAGCTCTAAGCCAAGGCAACAGGATGGGTTGAAAACTATTGGTAAGACCTATTATATCTTGTAACTTTTTATAAAAGATACCTCTGACTTACTGCCCTCAGTCAAAAATGTCAGATTTGTAAGAGGCCACGCAAATATTCTCTGCAACTATCCAATTTCCTCATTAAGATTTTACTCATGGCTAGGCTTCGCGAACGAAGATTTGGGAAGGGCTCTACCCATTTTTCATGCAAGCGCGTTGGTGGCTAAAAAGGCCAATACGAGAAAGGCAAGACCGGTTGCAAAAGACACAGCAGAAAGACTCCTTAGATGGTATATTCTGCAAGGTTTGATTCTTTCTGCGTTGTCTTTTCTCCTCAAGAGTGATCCTGCGTGCTTTCTCAAAAGCATCAGCAGCGTTATAAATGGTCTGTCTCCAGGCCTCCCGATTAGAGGCCAGAGTGGACCAGTTATGGTGATCAATATGCCCGAGGCTGAGTTGTTGCTTCAGGGAGTCCTTGTATCTTTTCTTTGGAGCTCCTCTCTTGCGGCAGCCAGAGGCAAGTTCACCATAGAGCAGGATCTTAGGGAGGCGGTGGTCCTTCATCCTAGAGACGTGCCCTGCCCATCGCAGTTGCGTTCTCAGTAACATGGCCTCAATACTCGTAATTGCTGCCTGTTCGAGAACAGATGTATTGGTCACATAGTCTGACCAATGGATGTTAAGGATTGTACGGAGGCAGCGTTGATGGAAGCGTTCTAGGAGACGCAGGTGGTGGCGGTAGATGACCCATGATTCGGAACCATATAAAAGAGTAGACAGCACTATGGCTCTGTAAACACTGATCTTGGTGCTTTTCTTCAAGTGTTTATTACGCCATACTCGTTTATGGAGTTTTCCAAAAGCACTATATGCCTTCGCTAACCTATTGTCTATCTCCCCATCAATCTTACCATCTGAGGAGATGAGGCTGCCTAGGTATTTAAACTGTTGGACTGAATTGAGTTCTGACTGGCCGATGGTGATGTGGGGATGGTGGGGGACTTCCTGAGGTGCAGGCTGATGGAGAACTTCTGTCTTCTTTAAGCTGACTTCCAGCCCAAAGAGCTCAGCAGCCTCTGCAAAGCAGGATGTTAAACGCTGCAGAGCTGCTTCTGTGTGGGCAACAAGGGCGGCGTCATCAGCATAGAGCAGCTCCCGGACAAGATGGTTTAGGGTCTTAGTATGGGCCTTCAGTCGCCTTAGGTTGAATAGGCTTCCATCAGTATGATATCGAATGTAGATACCGTCCTGATCATCGAGGTCTGCCGAGGCCCTTTGGAGCATCATACTGAAAAAGACTGTGAATAGGGTAGGAGCGAGAACGCAGCCTTGTTTCACACCATTCTTTATTAGAAAGGGCTCAGAAAGTGTGTTGCCATATCTGACTTGGCCGTGCTGATCCTCATGAAGTGAGATGATCATTTTAAGGAACTTGGGGGGACAACCTAAACGTTCCAAAATCTGCCAAAGACCTTTTCTGCACACAGTATCGAAAGCCTTGGTGAGGTCGACAAAGGTTACATAGAGACCTTTGTTCTGTTCCCTACACTTCTCTTGCAGTTGTCTGAGAACAAATATCATGTCTGTGGTGCTCCTGTTGGCTCTGAAGCCACACTGACTTTCAGGTAGAATTTCTTCTGCTATAGTGGGTATTAGTCTGTTCAGGAGTATTCTTGCCAAGATTTTGCCAGCAATGGAGAGCAGAGTAATACCACGGTAATTTGAGCAGTCTGATTTAGTACCTTTCTTCTTATACAAGGTGATGATGACTGCATCACGAAGGTCTGAAGGTAGTTCACCTAGTTCCCAACAGCGCACCACAAGCTCATGAAATTTAGCATGGAGTGCAAGGCCCCCATGTTTCCAGACTTCAGGTGGGATTCCATCAACCCCAGCTGCCTTGCCGATTTTCACCTGCTGTATGGCCTTGAGGGTTTCTCCTAGAGTGGGGGCAGTATCCAATTCGTATTTCACCGGTTGTTGTGTGATGGACTGAATTGCTGAGTCTTGAACCACACGGTTGGTACTGAAAAGAGTCTGAAAGTGTTCAGACCATCTATTCAGAATGGAGGTTTGATCTGTCAGAAGCGTTTGACCACCTGCACTGAGTAGTGGGCTTTGGACTTGGTACGTAGGCCCGTATGCTGTTTTCAGGGCCTCATAGAATCCTTTGTGATCCCCTGTATCTGCACATAGTTGAGTTTTTGCGGCTAGATCGGTCCACCATTTGTTCTGGATGTCACGGAGTTTCTGTTGGAGCTTGCTGCAAGCAAGACGAAAGGCTGTTTTTCTAGCGTGACAGGATGGCAGTGCAAGGTGTGCTTGGTGGGCGGTTCTCTTCTTCCTCAACAATTCCTGGATCTCTTGATTGTTTTCATCAAACCAGTCCTTGTTCTTCTTGAGGGAGAACCCTAAGGATTCTTCAGAGGATTGCAGGATGCTACTTTTAATATGCTGCCAAATTGTTTCGGGAGAGGAAACTGCAGAATCTGTGGAATGGTTATCAAGCTTGGTTTGAAGGTTTGCCTGGAATCTTTCTCTTACTGTGGCTGATTGGAGATCGTTAACTTGGAGTCTTCTCCTTGGGATACTGCCCCTCTTGGGTTTGAATTTGAGATAAAGGTTGAGTTTACAGCGCACAAGCCGATGGTCTGTTTGACATTCTGCGCTGGGCATCACGCGGGTATGGAGGACATCGCGGACATCTCTCTGTCGCACCAAGACATAATCAATGAGGTGCCAATGCTTAGACCTGGGGTGCATCCAGGTTGTCTTCAGACTATTTTTCTGCTGAAAGATAGTATTGGTGATGGTGAACTGTTGCTCCGCACAGAATTCTAGCAGAAGTCGACCATTATCGTTGCAGTTTCCAACACCATGCTTGCCTAATACTCCTTTCCAGGCTTCAAAATTCTTACCTACTCTGGCGTTGAAATCACCAAGGATAATGATCTTATCATCTGCGGGCACCTTTTGGGTAAGACAGCGCAGGTCAGTGTAGAATTTATCTTTTTCAGCAGGGTCAGCTTGGAGAGTTGGGGCATATATACTGAAGATGACAACATGTTGCTTGTTGTTTAGTGGAAGGCGTAGGGAGATAATGCGGTCAGAGTGACCTGTCGGCAGATTTTCGAGTTTAGGGACAATGGAGTTTTTGATCATGAAGCCGACACCTGAGAGATGTTTTTCGGTTCTGGGCTTACCTGACCAAAAGAGTGTGTAACCGGCACCATGTTCTCTGAGGCTGCCTTCCTCGAGAAGGCGAACTTCACTGAGAGCAGCAATGTCGATGTTGAGACGAGCCAGTTCATGGGCAATTAGGGCAGAACGTCGCTCAGGACGTCCACTATTGGCAGAGTCGAGCATGGTTCTGATGTTCCAACATGCTAGAGTTAATTTGAGTACACCTTTGGAGGCAGGTGCATGCCTTTGTGTTTTGCTCTTTGTGCGACCGCATTGGAAGAAGATGCCCGTCGGTCTGCGGTTAACCAACCGGGTGAAGGTGGAGATGAGCTTTGTTTAGGCCACCTTTTCTAGGCCCCTCTCCGAGTGGAGCAAGCAGTGCTGTCCTTGAAAAGGCTGCTTGGTCGTTCAGAGTGCTGCCCCAAGAGACTCTCATCTCCGTCAGTCTCAAATGACCAATATCCTGAACCGCCTGCATGCAGGGTTGAGTCTGCGGCTCCCAGTGCATCTTTCACCTACCGTTTCGACCCTCGCCCGTCGCTACAGGACTTTTTGCATGTGGGTAAAGCCTTCAAGCCTGCGCAATGGATTTTTTAGGTGAGATGCAGTATGCGCGGAACTGAACCCACCCTTTAATCCTGAGGTTCATCTGCCAGGGCCGAGCAAGCTTGGACGGTGGCAGCGAGGTCCTCAGGACGTAGGTTTGATTAGAGTGACCTTCTCTGAGATGGATGGCCTTCCAGGGCTAAGCGAGCTCCATCTGCCCGGGTTTGGGATGAGAGTTGTCCTTCTCCTAGGATGACTGCCAGAAGGCTAATGAGCTCATCCTGCCCAGGGATGTAGTTTATCTGGTCCTATGGTTTTGACCTGTCTGGCATGGGCGACCCTACCGAGGGCATGAACCCTCGCCAGCATAGCTCGCAACCACATAGGGGTACATAGGCTACGTTCCTGTTAGAACGATTTGGGCAAGTCTTTTATTTCCAGTAACAACCCTTTGTCCTGCCCACTCTTTCAGGTTGTAACAGAGCAAAGCAAATATATCCAGAACATGCCGAACCTGGGCAGTAGCCGCAGGAGAGCCAAAACGAAAGAAATAAATAGACAAACAAACAAACAAACCGACCAACCGTTCTGGCCCCCGTACCTGTCCAAGGCTGTGGTACCTTACAAGGCCCCAGCCTGGCCGGGACCCCCATCAATCAAAAGAACCCTCTGTCCACCCAGACCTTAACCTTCCCCCACTGTGTTACCACAAATTCCAGGCGCACTGCTCACATGTGATGTGATGTTTCATACGGGACAGCCCTGCTCTCCCACCCGCCAGTCGAAGGACCCCCACGGCCAGCTAAACACCCTTCCCTCTGCTCTGTCCCCCTCCCCCTCTCCCTCCCTCCCCAAACCTGGAACGGCAAACCTCTGTGTGCTCCGAAGCTGTGCTCTCATCTTCCACGGGGGTGCAGTACTCGCTGGCAAGGCTCCCCCTCTCTCTCCTTTCTCCTGCCGCAGCCTTGCCTGGGGTCCAAACCCGCCCACGCTGAGCGCGCGCGGCGCGGAAGCCGGGCCGGCGCGGTGTCCCGCGCGGCGCCTGCAGCAGCCCCCGAGCCGAGCGGGGTCCCGCATGGCGCGTGCAGGGCTACCGGCCAGGCGCGGAGCTCCGTGCACTCGGCGCGGAAGTTTCCCGCCAGCGCGAAGCCCCCGGGCCGGCGCGGCGTCCCGCGCGGCGCCTGCAGCAGCCCCCGAGCCAAGCGGGGTCCCGCATGGCGCGTGCAGGGCTACTGGCCAGGCACGGAGCTCCGTGCACTCCTCATTAAGGTGTAAGGCATCACCATTTTACCAAGTTCCTCCTCTAGAGCTGTTGGCAGCTCTGTAATGTTTCCCTGCCTGACATTCCAGCTTGCCAAGCTTTACTTAGGCTTTTCTTCCCTCTAGTTTTCTTCTGACAGGATTAATATTTAAGAAAAGGATTTAGATTGAGCCCCTAGTGTTCTATTGTCTTTACACTCAAAGTCCTTTTCAAAGCAAGAAAAGGGAAGTAAAAGGATACACCATAATAGTCTGTAATTCAGAGACAAAACACAATATCTAAAGCAACAAGGGCAAACTTGAATTACAGCATCTGACAAGTAACCCTGTTTTGTCTTTTCCTATTGTGAATAGCATTATGTACTCCTGTCTTTTTATAGCAGTTTTACATTTGAAAGCTAGGAATTGTTAGTGTAAAGCATTCAGAGAGCATAATAATTTAATGAGTAAAAACTAAATTGAGTATTATCCTAGTCCATATGTTGGCATTTGCCTTGTGTTAATAGACAGACCTTTGGGCTTTTCTTTTACAGGAGTTGGCTGCAGCAGAAAGCAGTAAGGCCTTGCTGGTTGAGTCTGAAATGCCAGTTGCTGACTTGAAAAATTCAAAAGGGAGAGACAGTAATAAAGAAACACCTATTTTAAGACAAAATGTATCTTTAGGTGATCAGGAGAAAGAGGAGCAAATATTTCATTCCCAGCCTTGTCACTGCCACAAGAAGCTTGTAAGTATTCAAAATAGAAAATACATTCATTAGATCTAGGTGTGATATGACAATTCACTGAGCAGAAAAGCTTTCTTTGTTTCCATTTTTTTCTCTCTGTTTTTTTTTTCCTCCTTCTTGCATTCATTGGAATAACTTGGTTTTTAAAGCAATCGGAAAATTATGTTTTGGGATGTGAGGGAGACAGCACATATGGACTTGAAAGGGAAGGTGGAAGTGGTTGTCAGTAGTACATATTAGTATTTCATATTAAAATAATTTCATATTAAAAAAGAAAAAAAACACAAAAGAAAAGGCTAGAGCATGATCCAAAGTGAGATGCTCTGACATAGAGTTCTTTCATTAGTCAAATAAATATAAACTGCAACAAACGTGACAATGGTGGTTCTCCTGCAACTGAGGACTCTTCAAAGAATGTGCTCTCTACTTTCCTCACAGAAAGAGGCTTAAGACAGTAAGTCAAAGAGAAAGAAGCATATCAGGTAGAAACATTTTGGTAGGACAAAATCAGTTTAGAAAAACTTGAATGGACCATTCCTCTAGAGCATATCCCTATTTTAAATCCCAGTTTCTCATCCCCAGTTATAGACAGATGAGCAGCAGTAACCAGCTCAGTGTCAATTCCTTTGATATGTCCATTCCATGACAGTTCTATCAGCAAAATTTTGATTATTTTCTCATTAAAATATCAGAATGGCAAAGAGAAATAGTGATTCTTAAACCCCTGAGGACAAGGATATCAGTTTCATTCAAATTGTGCTGAGAAGGAATACCAAGGTACTGGGCACTGTGGTGTGGTCAGTCTGTCCCCTCCCAGTCTGTCAGGTTCCCTGTCAACTGGTAGCACTAATTATATCCTTCCTGATACTGGAATCTTTGTTTGGTGAGAGCCTGGTGCTAATAACACCAAGGTTGTGGGTTCAATCCCACCATGGGCAATTCACTTAAGAGCTGGAATTGGATGATCCTCATGGGTCCCTTCCAACTCAGGGTATTCGGTGAAAATTCAGTGAAATTCTTTCTGATTTTCTCTGCCTCAGAGTCTCACATACTCTTTGCAGCCCATGTTTTACGATTGTCTGCTTAATCCTGAGAAAGCGTGTGTGTGTTAATGTGTCATGATCTGAATACTTGATAATAATTCAGTGTATCCCATAAGATACAAGTGTTGGCCTGTCTGTCCTTGAGCTCACATCAGGAGCACTGAGCTGAGCATTCTGTGGCTTCTACTGAAAACAAAAGTAGTGCCATTCGTAGTTTTAAGCAGTTCAGCATTAGTAGAGATCTAGTTAGGCCTGGTAGTGCTGGAAAAAACAATAATTTCTATTAACTACTTGACTATTTTTCAGATTAATAAATGTATATTATTTATTAATAGTCAATAATTGTCATTGTTAAATAGACAATAGTTTATTCAAACTGATGACCAGTGTTCTTTTTGTCTGTTCTTCTCATCAGTCACTGGAAAGATGGAAGGATTCTTTTCCCTTGCCTCGTTAATGTTTCTATACTTCTTCTATAATGACATTATTATTGTTATTAAATATTTTCAGAAGGAAACAACTTCATGAAGAAATTTCCTGGTTTTGATGAAACGCCCTTTGCCTTCAAAAGCAAAGACCTGATAGTGTTGTATTTTTTGTTTTATATATTGTCACCAAAGTAAAGCTTCCCTTCAATGTGTATTTAAAAAGGCATATTTATCTCATGCTGGACATAATTTTTGGATTGCCAGTTTTTCATATTCCCTTGGTATGTTACCTTCTGCTGTCTTTCTAACCAAAGAGGAAGGTCCTGCTGTCCTATGATGTGTCAGTGGAGTCTATTAATGATCCTTTCCGAAGACAGAGGTTAATGAGTGCAGCTGCTATTCTTACAGACTTTTCAGGTAAGTCATTTTTCCTATGGGATTGTGTAATGTGACCTGAGAGATCAAAGGGTCTCAAACACTCAGCATTATTTTAAAAGCCACTAGGGGAAATTATGCTGCAAATGTAAATTTCAGGAAAACAAATATTCTCATTTCTCATATAATTGTGACTGTAACTCACAGTTACCAAGGGTAAATCATGCCTGACCAACTTGATTGAAAGAAGAGAATTTCAAAGTGTGTGTAAGCAGAAACGTTGCCCATTTTCTGAGGAACAGGTTGTGCAGTCTCTGACCTGATGGCTGACCCTGCTTGGGGAAGGGGGTTGCACTACAGATCTCCTGAGCTCTCTTCCAACCTCACTTATAACCCTGTCCTCAGCTGTGGACACCTGTGGCTGGGCAGGTTCAACTCACAGGAAACAGGTTGTCATTCTCCCAGAAACAATGATTTCTCTCCTTAATGCAGATCCTTTATCATCCTTTAATAGTGTAATCATAGAATCATGGAACTGTTTGTGTTGGATTGGACATTAAGGATCATTTTGTTCTTCCCCCCTGCCATGGGCAGGGACACCTTCCACTAGACCAGGTTGCTCAGAGTCCCATCCAAGCTGGCCTTGAGCACTCCCAGGGATGGGGCATCCACAACTTCTCTGGGCAACCTGTGCCAGGGCCTCCCCAGCCTCGCAGGGAAGAATAATAAACATATGAAGAGGTGGGGAATATCCCCTGTTTCTGACATTTGTTGATGGTGACCTGCAATAGCCTGTGATTAGTTTGTGTAGTAGGAGTGAAAGAGGGTTTTTTTCAATGATGCCATTCTGCTCAAATGAGATTGATTTTTTTTTCCAATCTTTTCTCTGGCTGTCTTTTTCTTCACACTATGATATTCCATATAGGATTATTCATATGCCACTTTCCCTCTTTCTCTGCTAGAGTCAAAAGTGAAATGTCCTGCATTGTGGAAACGTTTTGCTCAAAAGTGTCTAGTTTGGAATTGTTGTCCATGCTGGAGAGCAGTCAAAGAGAAGGTGAAATTGGTGATTTTGAATCCATTTGTTGATCTCTTTATCACATTTTGCATTATCTTGAACACCTTATTCACAGCTATGGAGCACCCTGACATGTTACCAGAAATCAGAGAAATGATTACTAAAAGTGACCAGGTAAGTGAGGGTTAGGGTGAATATGGAGTTATAACCCTGTATTTATACTGGAATAGTCCCATAAGGAGACAGACTTCTTGAGTGACTTTTTCCTGAATTTCTTTTTTGTCTTTCCAGGTCTTCACAGTGATTTTTACAATAGAAATGATCTTGAAAATCATTGCTCTAGATCCTTACTATTATTTTCAGAACAAGTTGAATGTTTTTGATAGCTTGGTTGTTTTGACTGGCCTACTAAACTTTGGAACCAATCTGTCACCTTTCCGGGTGGTAATGATTTCTTTACTATTTTTTAAAAGCACATGTATTGCATAGATTTGTGAAAGATTACAATGAAATATCCTCTCCTTTTTTTACTGATGAATCTGTTAAATCAGTTCTCTTTGTTGGTAAATAGTAAGCCAACAGAAATATTTCATTGATTAGATAGTGAAGATTCCTTCACAGCTTTTCCTTTTGAGCTGAGATTTGTAAAATAACAGAGCTTTCCTCAGGGCTTAGTCTTGGCCTTGAGGGCTCTTTAGTGCTTTCCTCCATTTTAGGGAGAAAGAGGAATCGTTCTGAGGTGTCTGTGTATGACATTGCTTTTGTATTTATGTCCTTACTGCATATTTTTAATGCTAAATTTCCTAATTATTTCAAAATGCTTCTTAGCATTTCAGTCCACAAGCCTAGAAATGCTGTTGAATTCCACTTCCCCTTGTTTATCATGACCGAGAAATTTTCACAGCCTGGAATGCTAATTTGACTAAATACCTCCTTTTTAATCGTGGCGTTACATAGAGTAGGTCCCACCTGGCTTTTCAGATCCTATTTTAAGTCTGTTTGGTGAGAGGTATAAAAAAATATTTGTCTTATTGCATTTGACCAAAACTCAGTAATTTCATAACTTTTTCGAAGTACCCATGACCTACTTCATTATATTCCTGTACTTTTTATTGCTATTAATATTATTAGACTGGCACACTCTCGTATCTAACTTAGCACAAACAATTTGAAACCTTCCTTTGATACTTCTCTGCTCTCAATAACATTAACTGTTGGAGTTTAAGCACAGCACTTTTGCATCAAAACAATTAAAAGTCTTTCTTTGGGGAAAAATGACAGTGTTATCACAGTAAAGGCAGCATGATGAATGCAGGGTCTGGTTTTTATGTGGGCTGGGCAGTCTGGGCTGTGTTTGACCTTACCTTTTTTCTCTTGTGTTTCATTTTACAGATCAGGATCTTCAAATTGGCAAAGTATTGGCCAACCTTAAATACTCTTGTGAAAATAATGCTAAACTCACCGAGTGCTCTGATTAACTTCTATGTGGTTTTGTCTATCACTGAAGCTATTTTTGCTGTACTAGGAATGCATCTTCTGGGCAGTGATTATGAAGAAAACTTCTATAAAATAAGCACCAATGGAGAGTTACGCTGGCATATGATGGATTTCTATCATTCAGTCCTGATTATATTCCGAATCTTATGTGGAGAATGGATTGAAATGATGTGGGAATGTATGGAAGTGGCTGGAAAAGAGAAATGTATTACCTTTTTCTTGCTAGTCCTGGTGATAGGAAAGCTGGTGGTGAGTTTTAAGCAGATTCCCAGTCCCCGCTAAATGCACCCAGTTACACTGGCAACTGATTTTTTCAGAGGGAAACTTTATCATTTCAAGACTATTCACATTATTCTCTTTTCTGAATGTCACTTGACATGTTTTTCTTCTACTTTTTTTTTTTTTTACTTTTCCCCTGTCTTTCTTTTTCTCACACAAGAGGTAGAAGCAATACAAAATTATTCCCTCTACCCACAGTATAGAAGTGCAGTGCTTCTGATAATGTGGTGTCTGATGTCTTCATCAGATCCAATAACCAACTGTTCAGTGCTTTTAATGCTTATCAACTTGTATTATCAAGAGTTTATCATACCCAGTTTTTCTGGTTTGTATGATATATAGTAGATGGAATGTAAATGTACTGGAAGACAAAATCTTTTTCATCTGCTTGGTTTGTTGGTCCATACCAGAACCTTTTGGATGGTGGTGTTATTAAAATTCATCTTTGCTGTTTTTCAACATATCTATCTCCTCATACGTTATGGACATCAGAGCAGGTGAAAATATGTTTGATATATCCAAACTCTCACTTCCTTCCTTTTTCTCCTGCCATTCCTTCCAGAAGGGGCCAGATCATACTATAACAATATTGCAATATAATAGTAAATAATTTTATGGCAGTGTTGATAAAAGCAAGACTGAGGGTTTCTGAAGTGTCTTTTCTGTTAGCAGTGATGTCTCCAACTTACTTTAACTATTTTAAGGTGCTCAACTTGTTCATTGCCTTGGTGCTGAGTTTGTTCGATACTGACAGTTCAGAAGGACGAGAGGAACCTGGAGAAGGGTCTAAATGTCAGATTGCCCTTGCACAGATTCACAAGGGCCTGAAGTCTGTGAAAGACAGAATTCTGGATCCTTGTGGCAGAAAAATGAAAGGAAGCCTCAGAAAAACAGACAAAAAGAAGACTTTGGAAGAAATTTCTGGTAAAAACATAGAGGATAATAATTATGCCATGACAGATGTTGGAAAATATATAGACATCAATTTCTTTGACACAGAGTGTTACCATAACGAAGAAAATTCCTCAATATCAAGGAAATACGAAGATCTTTCCAGCAGTCACAGTACCTGTGTTCCCATTGCAAAAGCAGAGAGTTATAGTGACAAAAGTGATGATGAGCACATTGTATTATTCACAGAAACAGAACACAGAAAACAGGTAAGAACTATTCACATTTAAAACAAAATACTGTAACTTACATCTGTAATTGCCATCTCAAAGACAACAGTAAATATTGTCCCTTCTGTCATTTCTGCCATTTTACTTTCTTTGTTCTTCTAGTGCAAGGGCTACCAAATAGTCTTCACTTTGCAAAGATATTTTGAATATCCACTTTTTCACTATTCTCTTCATGGATAGCCCTAATTCTGCTTTTGTCTGTTTTATTTCCATCTATTGCTGTCAACAAATAAATGAAGTTTGATGAAGACAGACATTCCTTCTTTTTGTCTCCTTTGTCTTACACTTGGATAGTTTCTAACACAGGCCTCTTCAGCTGCTTCTGTGTTGCTTTGCAGTTGCATGGTGCGGTAGTTTGGTCTCGACCTTCCTTGGTGACCAGTTTGTAACCAAGGAAGTGCCCAGATTTACCCGGTATTCCCTACGATTTTGACGTAATCTGGGGTATAAGAAGAAAGGAGGAGAGGCCTTTGCTGTCTTTCTTTCCGGCGGCTTTGGAGGTGCAGGTTTCCCTGCTGTTGAGTCTGTCGGCTTGGAGAGTGAGGCCTGGTAAGGCCTTGCTGACCTTGGGAGATGGAGGTTGCTGGCGATCTTTCCAGAGGGACTTTCTGTTGTCCCAAGGAGAGTAGTAAGATATTCTTTGCTAATTCTTTTAGTTGATAGACCTTGGGCTATTGATCGGGATACATATATGTATATATTATTTTGATTTTGTTCTTCCCTTTCCCTTTCCCTTTTCCTTGTGAAATTGTATATATATTTCAATTGTATATAACTGTAATATAAGTGTAAATATATTTATATATTGCTTTAGCTGTCTCTCTCTCGTTTCGGTTTTCTCAGTTGTTTTTTTCTCCCTCTTCTCCCTTGGTTTGGGGGAGGGGGACAGACTTCTTGTGGTAAGATTTGGGGACTTGGCAGGGAGCCAGCTTCAAACCATATCACATGGCATCCAAAGAGAAGGCAAAGAAAAGCTGCACCTCAAAAAATAATTTATTTTTTTCTTATTACCTTTTCACCTCTATGAAACTTTGGACTCCCCTTTATATCTTGTGATTTGCTTGCATCGGGTAGGATAAAGCTCAAGTCTTTCTGCACGTGAGTTAGACATTTGTACTGTCATGATCGTACATAGGCATGTTTGAGATATTTCAGGTGTCTGTCACACCCATGCAGAACTGTCAAATAAGACACAGGAGCTATAGGAACTCTTTTCACAGAGTTACAGAATTGTTTGGGTTGGAAGGGACCTCTGGAGATCATCCGGTCCACACCCCCTGTTAAAGCAGGGTCACCTAAAGCAGGTTACAGAGGAATGTTTACAGGCAGGTTTGGAATGTCTCCAGTGGTCAGTGTCTAGGTGGACTGCTAGGATCCATTTCCTAGGGTTTTGGTCATATTAGGAAGCATTGCCAATGGAATATCTTTGGACAAATTTTCAAAGAAGTAAAAATTGCTGATCACCTTAGAATCATCTGTGGCCATTTCAAATATGTTATCCAGAAGCATTTGATGACAAAAACTGCTGCAGTGCAATCTGGTCTTTCTTGGAATTTGTGGAGACAAAAGGACTGAGAACTAATTGGGATCACTTCAGTCTTCTGCCTGTAACTGGAAGCCTGAGGCTGTTGGGGTCCAGCTGCAAAGGTTAATTGGATGCAGGAATCCATCCCTGGGCTAAATGTATTTCTTGGGGAATGATAAATTTCCACAGTAAAACCTCAGGAGAACAGTATTTGAAATCGAGGAAGAAACCATTCTATTCCAAACATTTTTAGGATATCATTTAATTATCTGTAAAAAGACAAACATACTAGTGGAAGATTCTCTGCCCATGACAGGAGGGCTGGAACTAGTTGATCTTTAAGGTCCCTTCCAACTTAAACCATTCTGTGATTCGGTGATTTTATGATTCTGAATTTTGTGGATGTTTTAGATTCTGTTAAAGAATTCTGAATTAAAGAATGACTGTCAGGAAAGAAAAATGTGAAAAATCAACTGGTTTACATAATTTCCTGCAGGGAAACAGATCAGGACATAGAGAACAGCGTCAGAGTTCAAGCAACTTCAGTCAGATTTCTGGGACTCCTGAAACTATAAATGTTTTCATAGTAACACATGAAAAGCAAGAGCAAAAAGAGGTAATTCTAACTTTTATCATCTTGTGGAATATGCTAGAGATTCAAACTGTCACAGATGTTCTCTCATTCAGCAATGACAGGACAGGCTGGGATTTTCTGAAGAGTAGCAAGTATAATGCCTGTGGAGGTGGCACATCTCTCTAGAGGCAGTAATAGCATGGAGGTTTGTCTCTCATCAATAGCCATGGTTAATGGTGTAACTTAATGTGTTATTTTGTACAAAATAAGTAAACAGAAATTAACCAGGAAACAGAATGACATTAAACATGTCTGATTCATGCTACTTGTTTCTATGGATAATTCTGTTTGCTGTCATTCCTGGATGCAAAAATGTGCTCTCTAGAAGTGGTTCCCTGAGCAACCATGGTTTTTCTGCTATAGAAACCCAGCTCATTTTAATATTCTGAGACAGTACAGTTCCATATCAAAAAAAAGGTTGAGAATCATGGCTTGCCTCTGATGACCCAGAAAATTAAATGGAAGTTCAGCGTCTTTCTGGATTACTACCCCCAAAAGTCAAACCCCATTAACATTTCTGATTTTATGCACAGTTGCCAGAATTTTTCTTTGTTATATATTATTGAAATGTGCTTATATTTAAAAATAATATTGAAAACATTGCAGTGCCCATTAATTTAAATAATTGAATTTTTGTATATGGTGAACATTCCCTAGGACCTTAGATTAGTGTAGAGCATCATGGCTGTCGGCAGAGGAAATTCTCCTCTGGAAATTCTTCTGGCTTCCCATTCTTATCCCTATCCTCATGTCTTCCCTTTCCATGCCATTCAGGGCATTTACACATTATGGCTGATAGATTTCTTTATTCTTTTTTCCTTACACTTGCTTTCCTTATTGTCTTTTGTTTTACAAGTGTGTAGGTTACCTACCAGTAATTACAATTCTTTGAGGTGTGTAGACCATACATACATTTCTATCCTGCTAGACCTTCCCATCTTCAAGCCTTTTGAAACACGGTTTGTATCTCTGAAAATGAAAAGAGAATTGGATTGGCCTGAAGAAGTCAGACTTTTGTCCAAAGTTGTAGCATAAGAAAGTCTTCTTCTTCCTGCATGTCCTGTTTAGATGACTAGAAGAAACCAAGGAACTTATTAAATTAAAAACATCAGAACAAAGAGTAGGGATTGACTTCTTCTGTCCTATTATTTGTAATTTCATTTTGGTAGTTCAGCAACAATAAGGTAATTTATAGACTGCAGAATTCTTTTGGGGAAAAGGGCAGGGGGATGATAAATTTCATTTATTTTTGGTTTTTTAAAGTTATTAATGAAACGCAAACTAATTCTCCTCTTTCTTCTTCTCCCATGCAGAAATGTGGTGCTGCTCACAGCTTTTCTGAAGCCAGCAGTGTGGATGCAGCTGTTGTTCTGGAGATGTTTTCCCAGACTAAAAACTCACACCTGCCTAAGGACTGTTTTGGAGAAAGTAGGAATCTTGTCTGTATTGTGCTAACACCAAATGAACCAGTGTTAAAGTATACCCACTTGGAACATGTCCAAATGAGCAGAATCTGTTTTCCTGCTCATCCCAGTGTTGACATCTGCCTTTGATTACGTGAACATCTCCTTAGACTCCATTGACTCTCATGCTTCGACACTTCATGAAGAGGTTTTCTGGTGCAAAGCAGTGAACAGGGAGTGTAGTTGTAATGTCTCTGCAGTGCAAAACAGCGTAATAATCAGTAAAAATAATAATTGACTAACCTACTAGTAAGGTACTCTCTCTTTTCAAAACAAAAAGGAGAAGAAATAAACATATATAGAAGTAAAGGTGCTTTTTTTCTTGTGCCCATCAGCCTTTCTGCAGAAGGGCACAAAGCTTATTTGTTTTTTCCATGTATGTGTTGCTCTATTAAAAGAGATTATTTTGGCATACAAGTTTTTTCTTTTCTTTAGCTTTAGATCATTTCAACCACAGCATCACCTCAGAGGTAAAACAGCACATTCTTTCTCTAGTCTGTAGAAGTTCTCTTTAAGATGTCTTATACTGTTTTGATTCCATGTCTCAGCATTTTCCATGGAACCAATATACTGTTCTTTCTCTTTTCAGATTGTGGTAAATGTTTCCCATGTTGTGTAGTGGATATCACTAAGTTTCCAGGCAGAAGTTGGTGGAACTTCAGGAAAACCTGCTACAGAATTGTTAACCATAGCGGGTTTGAATATTTTATGATTTTTGTGATAGTATTGAGCAGTGCAACACTGGTAACTTGCATTTAATTTCTCTGATTTTGAATTGATTGTTGTCACTAAAGGAAAATAATAGTATTTAATTGATTTTTCTACTCTGATCTTCCTTCCCACAGGGAGAGAGAAAAGTGTAGTAAATGTATCCCTTAACAGTAATAAGGCTTTCCCCCATTTTGATAAGATATTTAAATATATGGATTTAGTTATATGGAATTGTAGTTTTTCATGGAACATAGTTCTTCCTAATCTTCTGTGTTAATTACAAGGCTAAACCAGGATATGAAATTACTTTGCACTTTTAAATAAAATAATAGCAGTTCTAAATGTTTAAAGCATTTTTAAAACATTATGATCAGAATCTCAAAGTGAAGTTGGCTGTAAACTGATAGGTGAGGTAATGTTTCATTGCTACCCTGATCAGACCCATTTCTACTCAAGAATAAGGGAATTTCTATGATTTGAAAGCATATTCACTGTCAACTGAAGGTAATTTGTTAAATAGAATGTTTTATAATGCAGAAGGAACATAACCAAATGGTCTGAAAGGGATCTATGTGGTAAATGTCAGAATTTTCCAAATCAAATCTGCTCTGTGTACGTTAAGTTCAGGTTGGTCACTGAACCATAGATTTAAACTGTCTGCTTTTAAATTCCCATGGCAAAGTGTCCAAGGGAAATCCCTGGGATTCCTGTGAGGGCTCCTCTCTATTCATGTGGAACCAAGCTGAAGTA
>NW_020925091.1:0-1573 GCF_003984885.1 Neopelma chrysocephalum
TCCAGACCCTCCTCCTGGCGCACCCAGAGCAGCCTTTGCCCTCTCTGACTCCCAGGGATGGCAATTTCCTTGTAAACCCGCTCTGCTCACACCCGGCTCTGGTGGGCTCAGGTAATCCAGCGAAACCAAAAGCAAAAGCTAAAAGTTGCACAAACAAAGGGGAAAAACACCCCAAGATTTTATTCTCTCCTCCCATTCCACAGGAGATGTCCAGCCACTTCCCAGAAACTGGGGATCCAGCCCATGGAATGGCTGCTCCAGAAGATAAAGGCTGTAAATCATTTTCCCTAAATCCCAGAGGCTCCTCCAACAGGGGCCACCCCGCAGGGCTGCTCAAGGGTTTGTGCAGCTGCTCCTGAAACCTCAGGGATGCCAAAGACATGGAATCAGGGCACCACGGCTGCCATGGGCACAGCATCCCAACATCCCCAAATCCCAACATCCCAACATCCCTGCATCCCAATATCCCGGCATCCCAACATCCCAACATCCCTGCATCCCAACATCCCAACATCCCGTGCCCTGGGCTGATCCCCCAGCCTGGGCAGCAGGGGAGGGGAGGATTCTGCCCCCCTGCTCAGCCCTGCCGGACATCACCTGTGGATGGACAGGCAATAAAATACAGTTTTTCTTACAAACAGAATTCCAGGCGTTTCCTGAAGCTGTAGGGTGCTGACACCAGGGCTTTTCTTGCAGCTGGGGTAAGGGAAATATAAAGCTCATAAAATCGGGGGTTTCATTTTGCTTGTGCAACTTTAGCTTTTGTTTGTGCCGAGTTGTCTCAACCCCCCACACACGGGCAGGAGCAGAGGGCAAGGTAAAGTGAAAGCAAGGTGGCAAAGTACAATTAATAAACAAGATATCTCTGGGATGAAAGCCAACAATAACCTGGGGGGTGACAGAGAGGTGATACAGGCCCAGGGTCGGCTCCCTGTGCTCCCCCAGGATGTTGGGAAGAAAGGCCCTGCTCTTTCCATGGCACTCCACCAAGGGTTAATTCTCTCAGTCTCTTGCTGGGAAGTCTCCCCATTTTTGGGGGGACTTTGGGGAAGCCCTCGGGGTCTCTTTGTCCCTTTTTGTGCTGCCCATTTCCATCTGACAGTGGGTTCCTGGGAATGCCCCCTCCGGGTACTGAGGGGTTTCCTGTGACCCATCAGGACACTCACCATGGCCCTAAATTGGTCTGTCACCCCACAATTACCATTTCTGACCTGATAATACACCTAAACCACTCGGGGTTCCCCATCCCTCAGCCAGAGACCCGGATGTGACACTGGAGAAATCTCCCAGAATACTTTAAAATTGAAGTATTTAAATTTTGACCCTTTTCCAGTGCTGGGGGTCCATCCAAACGTGATGTTTTTATGACCCAGCCACTGAGAATCTGCCCAAATTCGGGTGCAAAAGGAGACCTCGTGCTGGAGTCAATCATGTGGGTTTTATGGGACAGCAAATGTGAGGCAGAGAGAGACCCAGGAAAGAGGGAGGGAGGGAGGGAGACAGAGAAAGCCCGAGATCATCCCCCGCCGTGGCTCCAGCCGTGTCCCGCTGCCCCTCCCTCACCCCGGGCTTC
>NW_020925092.1:0-850 GCF_003984885.1 Neopelma chrysocephalum
CCCCCCCATAACCCCCAGTTCTGGGATTGGAGACCCCCAGAACCCCCAATTTTGGGGTTGAAGAACCCCCCCAAGCACCCCGAGGGCGGAAAAGCCCCCCTGCACCTCCCACAGAGTGAGTGGGGAGGGATGATCCCCAAATTTGAGTAGAGGAGGACCCCTATAACCCTCACCACCCTCGATTTTGGGGTTGGAGACCCCCATGACCCTCAGTTTTGGGATAGGAGACCCCCATAACCCCCAGTTTGGGGTTGGAGACCCCCATCACCCTCAATTTTGGGATAGGAGACCCCCATAACCCCCAGTTTGAGGTTGGAGACCCCTGTAACTCTCAGTTCTGGGGTTGGAGAAGCCCCTTCACCCTTGATTTTAGGGTTGGAGACCCCCATAACTCTCAGTTCTGGGGTTGGAGACCCCCAAAACCCCCAGTTTGGGGTTGGAGAACCCCATAACCCTCAGTTTGGGGATTGGAGAACCCCCCAGGACCCCCCCCAAGCACCTCCCCCAGAATGAGTGGGGAGGGGGATACCCTACCCAGAACCCCTGGTTTTGGGGTTGGAGACCCCCAGAACCCTCAATTTTGGGGTAGGAGACCCCCATAACCCCCAGTTTGGGGCTGGAGACCCCCAGAACCCCCAGTTTGGGGTTGGAGACCCCCAGAACCCCCAGTTTGGGGTTTGAGACCTCCATAACTCTCAGTTTGGGGTTGGAGACCCCCATAACCCCCAGTTTGGGGTTGGAGACCCCCATAACCCCCAGTTTGGGGCTGGAGACCCCCATAACCCCCAGTTTGGGGTTGGAGACCCCCATAACCCCCAGTTTGGGGTTGGAGACCCCCATAACCCCCAGT
>NW_020925092.1:860-4404 GCF_003984885.1 Neopelma chrysocephalum
GGGTTGGAGGCCCCCATAACCCCCAGTTTGGGGTTGGAGACCCCCATCACCCCAGGATCAGCATCTGAGACCCCCCCAGAACCCCTAATTTGGGGAGTTGGAGACCCCCATCACCCCCATTTTAGTGCTGAAGACCCTCATTACCCCCAGTTTTGGTGTCTGAGACCCCCAATTTCAGTGTCCAAGGCCCCCCATCACCTCAATTTTAGGGTTGTAGGCCCCCCCATGACCCCAATTTTGGTGTCCAAGCCCCCCCATCCTCCCAATTTCAGTGTCCAACCCCACCATGGCCCCAATTTCAGTGTCCAATCACCCCAATTTTAGTGTCTAATCCCCCCCCATGACCCCAGTTTTGGCGTCTGAGACCCCCAATTTCAGTGTCCAAGCCCCCCCATCCCCCCAGTTTTAGGGTTGTAGACCCCCCCATGATCCCAGTTTCAGTGTCCAGGCCCCCCATCACCCGAATTCTGGAGTTTAGACCCTCCCCATGACCCCAATTTCAGTGTCCAAGTCACCAGTGACCCCAGTTTTGGTGTCTGAGACCCCCAATTTCAGTGTCCATCCCCCCCATTCCCCCAATTTCAGTGTCCAAGCCCCCCATTACCCCAATTTTGAGGTTGTAGACCCCCCCATCCCCCCAATTTCAGTGTCCAAGCCCCCTCATCACCCCAGTTTTGGTGTCTGAGACCCCCAATTTTGGTGTCCAAGCCCCCCCATCGCCCCAATTTTAGGACTGTAGACCCCCCCATGACCCCAATTTTGGTGTCTCAGACCCCCAATTTCGGTCTCCAAGCACCCCCATCCCCCCAATTTCAGTGTCCAACCCCCCCCATGACCCCCAATTTCAGTGTCCAAGGCCCCCAGTGACCCCAGTTTTGATGTCTGAGACCCCAATTTCAGTGTCCAGCCCCCCATGACCCCCCCCCCTCGACATTCCCGCCATTCCCGCTGTTCCAGGGCCGGAGCTGAAGCCCCTGGAGGGGGGAGGGGCCCGTCCCGTGATCCGCCCCCCGGAACAGCCCCCCCCTGCCCCGGGACCCCCCGACAAGGAGCGGCAGAAGCAGGAGCCCAAGACCCCCGTGGCCCCAAAAAAGGTGAGGAACCTCCCAAAAATCTGGGAGAAAAACTCCTGGGAATTGGGGAAAATTCCCGGGGAAAGCTCCGGGAACCAGGGGGGGGCAAAGGGGTCGGGGGGGTCCTGATCCCATGGGAATGGGGGGGGGAAGAGATTGAGGGAGGGGGGGACAATCCAGAGGGACCTTGGAACACTCTGGGATTGGGAATGGGAGAAAATCCAGGATTGGATCCAAAAGAACCGAGGGAGGGGGTGACATCCAAAGGAACCTGGAGAAGCTCCAGGGTTGGATCCATAAGAATCTCCTGAGGTTCTTCAGGCCGAGGGAAGGGATTACATCCAAAGGAAACTTGGGAAGCTCCAGAACTGAATCCATAAGAACTTGCCAAGGTTCTCCAGGCCGAGGGAGGGGGTGACATCCAGAGGGACCTGGGAAAGCTCCAGAACTGGATCCATAAGAACTGAGGGAGGGGGTGACATCCAGAGGGACCTGGGGAAGCTCCAGGGTTGGATCCATAAAAACCTCTTGAGGTTCAGGGATGGGGTGACATCCAGAGGGACCTTGGAACACTCTGGGATTGGGAATGGGAGAAAATCCAGGATTGGGTCCATAAGAACTGAGAGAAGGGGTGACATCCAGAGGAACCTGGGGAAGCTCCAGGATTGGATCCATAAGAACCAAGGGAGGGGAGGGACCTGGGGAAGTTCCAGAAATGGATCCATAAGAACTTCCCGAGGTTCTCCAGGCCGAGGGAGGGGGTGACATCCAGAGGGACCTGGGGAAGCTCCAGAAATGGATCCATAAGAACTGAGGGACGGGGGGACAATCCAGAGGGACCTGGAGAAGCTCCAGGATCAGATCCATAAGAACCTCCTGATGTTCAGGGAAGGGGTGACATCCAAAGGAAACTTGCGAAGCTCCAGAACTGAATCCATAAGAACTTCCTAAGGTTCTCCAGGCTGAGGGAGGGGGTGACATCCAAAGGAACCTTGGGAAGCTCCAGGATTGGATCCATAAGAACCTCCTGAGGTTGAGGGAAGGGGTGACATCCAAAGGAACCTGGAGAAGCACCAGCACTGGATCCACACGAACCTCCCGAGTTTCTCCAGGCCGAGTGACCCCGAGCTCCCAGATCCAATCCCGGTCCCTGGATGAGTCCCAGAATTCCCAGGCCAATTCCCGTGCCCTGACCGAGCTCTTTCCCCCCCGTAGGACCTGAAGATCAAGAACATGGGCTCGTGGGCGTCTCTGGTGCAGAAGCACCCGGCGGCTCCGGCGGCCACGGCCAAGTCGTCCAGCGACAGCTTCGAGCAGTTCAAGCGCGCGGCGCGGGAGAAGGAGGAGAGGGAGAAGGCCCTCAAGGCCC
The DNA here is from genome assembly GCF_003984885.1 of Neopelma chrysocephalum. Classification (NCBI taxonomy): domain Eukaryota; kingdom Metazoa; phylum Chordata; class Aves; order Passeriformes; family Pipridae; genus Neopelma; species Neopelma chrysocephalum. The sequence goes on from NW_020925092.1 coordinate 3,303, forward strand.
AGGCTGAGCAGGTGGAGAGGGAGAAGGAGCGGCTGCGGCGCGAGCAGGAGAGGATGAGGTGAGGGCAGAACCAACCCCTGGAGAGCTGGGACCAACCCAAGGCATCCCCATGCCACTGTAAGTGGCACCAAGCCACCATAACTGCCCCCAAACCATCCCCAAACCACCATAACCGGCACAAGAATCATCCCCAAACCAATGGAACCAGTCCCAAACCATCCCCAAACCACTGTAACCAGCACTAAACCATCATAAATGCCCCCAAACCATCCCCAAACCACTGTAACCGGCACCAAACCATCCCCAAACCATCCCCAAACCATCCCCAAACCACTGTAACCACCCCCAAACCATCCCCAAACCACTGTAACCAACCCCAAACCACTGTAACCACCCCAAACCACTGTAACCAGCACCAAACCATCATAACTGCCCCCAAACCATCCCCAAACCATTGTAACCATCCCCAAACCATCCCCAAACCACCATAACCAGCACCAGAACCATCCCCAAACCTGCCCTAAACCACTGTAACCCCCCCCAAACCATCCCCAAACCACTGTAACCATCCCCAAACCTTCCCCAAACCATCCCCAAACCACTGGAACCACCCCAAACTATTCCCCAAACCATCCCCAAACCACCATAACCACCCCCAAACCACTGGAACCAGCACCATAACCCTGTCCCAGCCATTCCCCAATCCCTGATCCCTGTTTCCACCCATTCCTTCTCCCTGATCCCGATCCCATCCATCCCCTGATCCCTGTTCCAGCCATTCCCCAATCCCTGATCCCTCTCCCATCCATCCCCTCTCCCTGTTCCCTGTTCCCACCCATCCCCTCTCCCTGATCCCATCCCCGCTCCTTGATACCTGTTCCCACCCATCCCTTCTCCCTGTTCCCACTCATCCCTGTCCCAGCCATCCCCCAATCCCTGACCCCTCTCCCACCCATCCCCTCTCCCTGATCCCAATCCCATCATTCCCTGTATCCCTGACCTTTGGGATCCATTCCCCCAGGAGCCAGGATGAGGAGGAGGCCCTGGAGCAGGCGCTCCCATTCCCTCTCCCTGATCCCAATCCCATCATTCCCCATTCCCT
>NW_020925092.1:4414-5179 GCF_003984885.1 Neopelma chrysocephalum
ATCCCATCATTCCCCATTCCCTGTATCCCTGTATCCCTGACCTTTGGGATGTCCCTGCAGGAGCCGGGATGAGGAGGAGGCCCTGGAACAGGCTCTCCCTGATCCCAATCCCTGTATCCCTATTCCCAGGAGCCGGGATGAGGAGGAGGGCCTGGAGCAGGCTCTCCCTGATCCCAATCCCATCATTCCCATTCCCTGCAGGAGCCGGGATGAGGAGGAGGCCCTGGAGCAGGCGCTCCCATTCCCTCTATCCTTGTATCCCTGACCTTTGGAATTCCCTGCAGGAGTCGGGATGAGGAGGAGGCCCTGGAGCAGGCGCTCCCTGATCCCAATCCCATCATTCCCTGTATCCCTGATCCCAATCCCATCATTCCCATTCCCAGGAGCCGGGATGAGGAGGAGGCTCTGGAACAGGCTCTCCCTGATCCCAATCCCTGTATCCCTATTCCCAGGAGCCGGGATGAGGAGGAGGGCCTGGAGCAGGCTCTCCCTGATCCCAATCCCATCATTCCCATTCCCTGCAGGAGCCGGGATGAGGAGGAGGCGCTGGAGCAGGCGCTCCCATCCCCTCTCCCTGGTGCCCATCCCATTATCCCTATCCCTGATTCCATTTGGAATTCCCTTTAGGAGCCGGGATGAGGAGGAGGCCCTGGAGCAGGCTCTCCCTGATCCCAATCCCATCATTCCCATTCCCAGGAGCCGGGATGAGGAGGAGGCTCTGGAGCAGGCTCTCCCTGATCCCAATTTCCCTGTATCCCTATTCCC
>NW_020925092.1:5189-7402 GCF_003984885.1 Neopelma chrysocephalum
CCCTGTATCCCTATTCCCAGGAGCCGGGATGAGGAGGAGGCCCTGGAACAGGCTCGCCGGGTGCACGAGGAGGTTCGTCGGCGCCAGGAGCCGCCGGTGCCGGTTCCGGTGCCGGTTCCCGTTTCCGTGGCCGTGTCGGCGTCGGGGGGGGCCCCGCAGGGCCCCCAGAGCTCCCAACCCCCCAACTCCCAATCCATGCTGGACCAGCAGCGGGAAATGGCCCGGAAGAGGGAGCAGGAGAGGAGGCGCCGGGAAGCGGTGAGTGAGGGGGGGCTGGAATTCCGGGGGGGAGACACAAAATGATCCCAGAAATCCCAGAAAATGATCCCAGAAATCCCCCAAAATTATCCCACCGATCCCAAAAAAATTATCCCAGAGATCCCCCAAAAATTATCCCAGAGATCCCAAAAAATGATCCCAGAGATCCCAAAAATGATCCCAGAGATCCCAAAAAATCCTTGGAAAGTCAAAGATTGATCCCAAAAAAAATTATCCCAGAGATCCCAAAAAAGATCCCAAAGATCCCTTGAGAAGTCAAAGAATGATCCCAGAGATCCAGAATCCCTTGGGAATCAAAAAAATGCTCTCAAAGGTCCTAAAAAATGATCCCAGAGGTCCCAGAAAATCCCTTGGGAAGCCAAAGAATGATCCCAGAGATCCCAAAAAATGATCCCAAAATTCCAAGGGGGAGCCAAAAAATTATCCCAAAAATCTCTTGGGGAGCCAAAAAATGCTCCCAGAGATCCCAAAAAATGATCCCAGAGGTCCCCAAAATTATCCCAGAGATCCCCCCAAAAATCCCGAAGATCAAAAAAATTTATCCCAGAGATCCAAAAAAAATGATCCCAGAGATCCCAAAAAATGAACCCAAAGATCCCAAAAAAATGCTCTCAGGGATCCCTTGGGGAGCCAAAAAATGCTCCCAGAGATCCCAGAAAATGATCCCAGAGATCCCAAAAAATCCCTTGGGAAGTCAAAGAATGATCCCAGGGATCCCAGAATTCCCAAGAGGAGCCAAAAAATGATCCCAGAAATCCCTTGAGCCAAAAAATGATCCCAGAGATCCCTTGGGGAGCCAAAAAATTATCCCACAGATCCCCAAAAATGATCCCAGAGATCCCCAAAAATCCCCTGGGAGATTCTGGAAACCCTCAAGGGCGTGAGAACAAAAAAAAACACCCGGAGCTGCCAAAAGAATTCCCGAAAAACAGCGTCATGTGTCCCATAAAAAGCCCAAAACTCCTGAGACTGCCAAGAAAATTCCCCGAAAAAATCCCAGAACTCCCGGGAATGCCAAAAAAATTCCAAAAAAAAAAGAGCATCATGTGCCCCAAAAAAATACCAAAACTCCTGGGAATAACGAAAAAAATTCCCAAAAAACAGCATAATGTGCCCCAAAAAAACCCCCAAAATCCCAAAACTTCCAGGAACACTGAAAAAATTCCCAAAAACCAGCGTCACGTGCCCCAAAAAATCCCAAAACTCCTGGGAATGCCAAAAAGATTCCCCAAAAAAAGCATAATGTACCCCAAAAAAATCCCCAAAAATCCCAAAACTCCCGGGAATGCCGAAAAAATCCCCCCAAAAATCCCAAAACTCCTGGGAAACGCCAAAAAAATCCCCGAAAAGTAGCATAAAACGCCCCAAAAAAATCCCAAAAAATCCCCAAACTCCCGGGAATACCAAAAAATTCCCCCCAAAAAATCACAAAACTCCTGGGAACGCCAAAAAAATTCCCAAAAATGCCATCATTCCTAAGAATGCCAAAACTCCTGGAAATCCCAAAAAAATTCCCCAAAAAATCCCAAAACTCCCAGGAATGCCAAAAAAAAAAAAATCCCAAATCCCAGCATCATACGCCCCAAAGAAATCCCCAAAAATGCCAAAAAAATTCCCAAAAAACGGCATCTTGTGCCCCCAAAACATCCCAAAAAATGCCAAAAAACTTCCGAAAAATGCCAAAAGAAATCCAAAAAATGCCAAAACTCGTGGGAATGCTGAAAAATTCCAAAAAAATTCCCAAAAATGCCAAAAAAAAATCCCCAAAAATGCCAAAAAAATTCCCCAAAAGTGCCAAAACTCCCAGGAATCCCAAAAAAATTCCCAAAAATCTGAAAACTCCCGGGAATGCCAAAAAAACTCCAAAAAAGCAACGTAACACGCCCCAAAAAATCCCCAAAAATACCAAAAAAATTCCCAAACAACAGCATCAT